>NC_141037.1:9927500-10170000 GCF_052040795.2 Danio rerio
GTACAAGTGAGTGAAAGATTGAAGGAGTCCTCTGACTGCCTGGACCTGCTGTCTCGAGCGCATGGCTGTGTGTGCGTCTGTGTCTGTGTGGTCACGTGATGTGCATTTTCAGAGGTAGAGGGGAAGGACGGCTGCTCAGAAATGCTACACGCCACTGTGTATGTCAAATCGTTGTCGTTTTTAAAATGCCATTTAAAAACAAAGACAGTGTAAACAGGGCCTGAGTGTGTACTTTTCGCGGGCGAATTTGAAACGGGGGCGGGCGGAGGATCGCGATGCGGGTGTTGTCTATCGGATGAACCGTACGTAATACGTACATAGCAGAGCTTGCAAAACTGTGGGGTTTTTTTGTGGACAACACGAACGTTGTCAACATAACTCACTGGAAATCCAAAATGCTTACACACCGGCGACTTTATTGAAAGAGGAGAGGGTTTAAGTTCTGTCGACGGGTCTCCTGCTTCTGCAGTTTAACAAGCACTTCAACAAGCCTGTTTTTTTTCCCGTTTGGCAAGCCAAGCTGACGTGACATGGGGGCGTGGCAGCATCGACGATTCTATTTTTTGATTTAATAATCAAAATTGAGCATAAATTTCGATCGATTTAGATTAAAAATCGAAATCGTGACACCCCTATTATGGACAGGCACAAACAAAAATATAATTCATAAATCTTTTTGAAACGAATTTCATTAGCTATAATTTGTATCTTCATTGTTATGTATTTTTCGTTGGTCAGTTATGATTGAGATAATACTCTGATTATGAGTCTACCATGTAAACAGCGAATTTTGATTACCTTGAAGGACCACACGAGTCACGAAATGTGGAGTTTTTTTTCTTTCCATTCAGCATGAGGTATCAAATTCCAATAAAACAACAGTCTGGTGATGCGACATTAATTGTTTTATACTGACATTTTCCTTCCAAAAACGCTTCTTTGGTCTTATCCATATTTCTTTGCAAGTTGAACACACGTCTTCCACAACAGGAAATTTTAAAAAAGTGCAACTGCGTTAATTAACGCATTATATATTTTAAATTAATCGCATGCGTTAACATTCTAATTTTGACAGCACTAGTATTAATGCAAACTCTACACCTAATCTTTTCTATTTGCAAAAAAACTGCATCAGATCATGCCTCTAATGTACATAACTGGGTGGAGATGGATTTTTCCAATTCAGTGTTGTAAGCCTTTTAGCATTAAACAGAGGGTGAAAGCATTTGACTGTGTTGATGACAAGGACACATTTGTGGGGTAAGTCCAAGTAATGTTACTAGGGGGCATGGCTCAATATCTAAAAGAAAACTTGCAGACATTGATTCAAAAATTGATGCCCAAAAGTGCTTAGCGCCGGATAAAGGCAGAAAGTATGAAAAAGATTGGCTGGAGCATGTTGACACCAATCACAAATTGAATCAAAACCAGGGTTAATTTGAGATATTTTGCCTTAGTCTAAAATACTTTATGCAATAACTTGAGTTGTATAAGGGAATGACAAGCACAAGAGTTTTATATACAAGACAGAGCCTTGGACCATTCCTCATCTGTGAAATCATGATTGAGATCTGATTACCAGCTCTGCATCATTTTACAAAAGGATGAAGAACTTAACTGTCTAATAAAGAATAAATAGTTGTATACATTTTAGACTGTATCTTTACAAAGTTTTGCATCTAAAACCCGATCAATTTCTTCGAATTTCCCTTTTTTTAGTGAACTGTCCCTTTAATGGATCATAATGGATTATGATTAATGGTCATAAATAAATCTGAAATCTTTTACTGTAAAACACACTCACTTCATATATTTCCATACTGTGTGTGTGTTTCAGAGGAGAACCGGCGCGTGTCTCGTGTGTGTGAGGTTCAGGACAGCAGCTCGTGTGTGAGCGTCTGCGGTCTGAGTTTGTCTCCAGCGTCTCTCAATCCTCTCCTGCGAGCGCTGAAGCTTCAGGCTAGCCTCACCGAGCTGCGCATCTCAGCCAACAGACTCAACGATGAGCTGCTTCCAGAAATGATGGCTGCTGCCGCCACCATGCCTAGACTTAGAGTTTTAGACATTTCAGCCAATCAGATTACGGGAGAGGGTCTCAGGAAAGCATCAGATGCATTTGAAACAAGGAGTCAAGCTGCTTTTCCTGTAAGTCTACTTACAGTTTACCTACTTAGTTTAACGTTAGCTTGCTCATTCATTCAGTAATGCAGGATCTACTAGTATTTAAAGGGCACCTATGGTAAAAAATCTACTTTTCAAGCTGTTTGGACAGATCTGTGTGTTGGTATAGTGTATAGACCATCATACTGGGGTGATATGAACACACCCAGTCCTTTTTTTTCAATTTAACTACAAAAAAAAAGGGTCGGCCAATTGGAGCTGTTTTCAAATCGATCGCACCATTACGTAGGTGTGCGATCGCCCCGCCCACCGAATTGATTGACAGCTTCGCGCATTAACATGTTCAGGTAGTCGCGTGTATATGTCAACAAGACCAGGCAGACATACACAAAGCAACCGGGAATCAAAGGTCTGTTCTGTTCGCTAGGATCAGCAATCATCATCAAATGTGATTAAGAGTAAGTTACACATGTTTAAAGTGTTTTAAAACAGAGTATGTGTGTAATTAATTACAGCGTTTTACTTCAGCTTTACTTCATCAGCACAGCCGCGTGTCAGAAAAATTATAAAAGAAGACGCTTCAATCCCGGTTTGTGGAAGTTAAATCAGGTTTATTTTGTACATTAGCATAACAGATATCCACACAGTACTTGAGGTTAGCCTTAACTAAGCTAAGCGCGCTCTGTCTGTCTGCCTGCCTGTGTGTGTGTGTGTGTGTGTGTGTGTGTCATCTGCGGTGTGTGTATCAGTGTGTGCGTTAACTTTGTAACGATATTGTGTGTGACTCATCAATGCAACTTCACAATACTGATTAGTAAAGGTTAGTTCTTACTGTAGTGCACTACGTGAGACCTTCTTCCTTTAAGTCTGTCTGTTGTCTGACGCAGCTGAGGGAGGAGGCATGTAGAAACAGTAGGCGGGGAAAAACTCGTCTTAAAGGTGCAGTACGACAAAACCACCCCCTGCTGGAAATCAGTATAAAACAGCATCTTGTAAAAGGTATAATGAAAAATCTGATGGGTATTTTGATCTGAAACTTTATATACACATTCTAGAGACGCAAAAGACTTATATTAAATCTGAAAAAAGGGGTAACCTAGGTGCCCTTTAAGACATATCTGAATATTATCTCTTAAAGGGATAGTTCGCACAAAAAAAGTTTACTTACTTGTACAAAACCTGTCTTCTTCTGCTAAACACAAAAGAAGATATTTTGAAGAATGTTGGTTTCTGGCACTTATTGACTTTCATAGTATTTTTTTTCAACTATGCAAATCAATGGGTGCCAGCAGCCACCATTCTTTAAAATATCTTTTTTTTGTGTTTACAAATGCTGTTTGCCGTACGCACACACACACACACGCACACATATTAGCATTTACTGACACCATGCGGCCGTGGTAATTATAGCGGTTAAGAATTACAAAGCACTTTTATTTCTTTATTACAAACATGCACCATTTTAAAAACTAGTGGTGTCAAAATTAATTGTTTCTTCGGTGCGTTGCGATGCAGACGCGGACAATTCGCTATCGGTTCAGTAATAATCATAACCGGTTATTATGTACTGACGTCATTTATCTCCTATGTGCTCTGTCGCGAGGGAGGCGAGCGCGAGTATTTACAACACTCAGCCAACTCGGGGCCGGCCCGTGGCATGTGGCATAGGCACCATAGGCATATGCTAAGGGCGCTGTATATCCAGGGGGGCGCCAGAAATGAGCGTGGTTCAGTTGGTTTTGTTTTCGATACTCCTGAAACACATTCAGTTATAGATGGCATTAACTCAAAAACCTCTTACCCTAAAAAGATCTAAAGTGTGTTTCCTACAAAAAGACAAAGCTGGTTATGTTTCACAGCTGTCTTTCTTTTTTTCGCTCGACATTATGATCACTGCTCCGTTTAAGCCCTCGCAATATGTGTTTAGCCGGGAGAGCTCGCGCTAAGAGGAGCTCTCAGTAAGGGACCGTCGGAAAAGTGCTTCTTTTTTTCCGTTTGTTTTCGTTTTTCTGCTCCGCTCAGAGCGAGCTCTCCCTGTTGCGAGGGCTTAAGTGTGTGTGTGTGTTTGTTTGGTGCTGTCTATGTTTGTGTATGTGTTAGAATGAGAGACAGTGTGGTGCTGTGTGTCTGTGTTTATACAAACAGCTTGTTATAGCCTCCCCCCTAAAATATAACACTGTTTATGGAAAGCATCGTCAATGCACCGTGATGCACCAAGATATCGAATTGAACCGAATCGATGGCATAATAATCGTAACCGAACCGAACTGTGAGACTAGTATAGGTTCACACCTCTATTAAAAACTTTTAAACTTAAAAAAAAAACAGAGTTGGAACAGATATTGTAATCCCAGTTTATTTGCAAAAAAAAAAAGCTCTGTGGACTTGTTTATACATGTTATTAAAGAAACACGGTGCCTGTCAATCAATTCGGTGGGCAGGGAAAACCACACCTACATCACGTTGCGGTGGGCCTCAAAATCAATGGGATTTGGGTCCTATTTTAACATGAGGACATTAAAAAAAAGAGACATGTTGGGTTTATACCACTCCAATATGACATTGGAAACACTATACATACACAGTTCTGCCCAAACAGCTCACAAAAGATGATTTTCATCATAGGTGCCCTTTAATGTAAAATGTTTTATTTTTGCCTGAAATAAAAGCATGGTTAGAAATATTTTTAAAAAAGAACAGAAGGTAACTACCCCCTATACATACCTAATGTGATGTGTGATAGTAGGGTGTTTTTCCACATCTAATGACAAGTTCAAGGGGTGAGTAAGTGACATCTCGCCTGGTTAGTAAACCATTCCACCAGCACTGAACAACCCTTTTCTAGTGTGAATTGTCATTATAAAGAAGACTTGCATTATTAGTGAATTTAAAGGGTCATGACACCCCCCTCTTTCGGTTCAGGTCTACCTCGGAATGTTTTCAAAAGATGTATCATAATGGGCGTGGAGCTCTGCGAGCAAAGGGCAGGAGTGGGCGTGGCCCGCAGGGGAGAAGGAGGGGAGCGAACAACTGTTGTCAGTTAGCTCATAAAATGAGACACAAACCATGAGGAGACGTGTGATTTTATAGTTTACAAAGTTAAAATGCAATGAAATAAACAGTAATTTAACGCCCTGCTACATTTGTTATTTGTAATTTCATATACACACAACTACAATTTATATCATTATAAAGATAATCGTGTTCAAATAAACACTATAAATGTAGACTTTTCCCTCAAGCCCTGGTTCTGAATCATAGGCATGAATGCAGATTCAGTGTAGCAGGTCTCTTGCCCTGTCTATTTTAACCATTAGCCCTGTTGGGGCTAGAGGATTTAGAGGATTTAGGCAAACGCAGCAGCACGGCGATGTGTCTAAATGTGAACAAACTCCTGATAAAATACAAAGTTCGCTATTCTTCAATTCTCGTACTGCTCTCCCAACAAAAATGCTAGCAGCACACAAACAGCTTTGCTCTATCCTCCCTGACAGCATCGCGGGGAAAAACATGCAACAAACCCCTTGGATGATGGAAACAAACACATACGAGCTTTCATGAGCTGCTAAATACTGTTTGCCATGGGTCCGTGACTCACAGCTTGGCACTGGCAGGTCGTCCTTGCCTTTGGAAAGCACGTTCAGTCATGAATAATTAAGAAGCAGGCTTTTCTCATAGGATAAAAAAACTCTTTGAATAATAATGAGAACCCCACACGTCACCTTTGCACTTGCAGTTTTGCGCCAATGAAGCAAATTTCTTTAATCAATTTGTAGAGTTGTTATTTATTAAAGTATTAGGTATTATTTCTTTATTCCTCACGGTGTAGTTTATTAGCTCAAGAAGATGTTTTGAAAAATGTCGGAAACTGACTTTAATAGTATTTATATATATATATATATATATATATATATATATATATATATATATAAATGATATTGAAATATCAAAATGGTGAGTTGTTTAGAGAGAAATAGCTAGTTAAATATTTTACGACTAAGTTACATCTGAAAAATTATGCACTAAGTATATATTGCGCACTTTCCTTGGTGTGTCTGAGAAAATCAAAATATGCACATCAGCTTTCAGAACTACATTAAGTAAACAAAAAGACTGTATATTTATGGGAAATAATTATTGCTCATAAATCTAATTAGCATCTTTGGATAGAAACTAGAGCTGCACGATTCTGGCTAAAATGAGAATTGCAATTTTTATTTTCTTGCTTAAAATAAAAGTCACGATTTTCTCACGATTCTGTAGATGTAAAATAAAGGTTTGTATGAGTGGGCTATTATTATTGTTATTTCTCAAACATATGGTAAAAAAAGCTATATTAATATTATATGTAGGTCTACTGTTTATTCTCATGCACTACACTTTGTGTTCGCTAAGAAAGAAAGAAGCATATCAAATGCTTGTCGCAGCGTAATCATAACTCTATAAAGCCATATGATTATTTAAATGTTGTGCACGCTTTCGGTTTCATTTTCACTGCTAAGAGCGGTTCATACTTCCTGCGCGGCTCTCAAACGATCACTCTGTTCCACAAACTGAATGTTATTTACAACTTTATTACCTGTTATTCACAGCCTATGCAGGTTCTGTTCACTAAAGTAGACTTCATTCACAGGCGCGCGCCCACCCTCTCTGTGTTAGCAGCTCACGTCATGTGTAGGGATGTAACGGTATTGTAAATACCGTCATACCGCAATATTAAATTTTTTCGATATTACCGAAGTCGCATGACTCGGTAAAACTATAGGTCTTCTGAGAAAATTTGCTCAGGCGAATGAAGCGAACGGGAGCTAGCTGAAACTTCATTTCCCATCAGCCCCGGCGTGGCCATAATCCTTTGCGGTCTGTTGTCGCTACAGATCCAGTAATGTGGAAATGGAGTGTGCTGCTAGTAGCGGAGATGAAAAAAAGATGGAAATGATCGAACCTAAAGCGGGTGTTGTCGCCGCGCGCGTGCTGAATAGCGGTGCTGTCGCGCGCGTTCTGATCAGCTGTGTTGTGGCGCGCGTATTGTAAAGCGCCGAGGGGGGGTTGAGCACGCATACTCGAGAGGTGTTGTCGCGCGCCTACTGAAGGGCTGGACTGGACGGAGGTTGTGTCGCGTCGCGGGGGCACTTTTGATCGTTTTGGAAGGGCATTTTCTATCCAAGACTAAAAAGGGCATGCGCACTGCACAGGTTGAGCCCTATGTGTGCACATGCCTGCAAATTGGGGAATACGACTAATAACAGTCATGGGGACTGCAGAAACACAGCACACTGTTCAGATTGATGCAGACATTGACTTGTACCGCAAAGAGACCTCTATCTCACTCATGGTTTGTCTTCTCAAGTGGGGGAAAGACAATGCACAACGTTACCCACTGCTGTCAACCTGGACCAAGTCATATCTCTCTTGTCCCAGAAACCTCAGTCCCAAATGAGAGGGTTTTTTCTGTTGCAGGGGACATTGTAAATACCCAGAGATCCCAGCTTTTACCAGATTATAGTTATATGATAATTTTCCTTTAAACCCATCTCTATCTGAGTGATTAAATGTTAAATGTGATGAGTTTTCAACAATACTAAATTGAAACTTTATTTTTTTACATGGTTTAATAATTTTTTGTTATTAAAATTGAAGTTCCTGTTTCAAAGCTTACAGATAGATGACTAATTTGTATGTCATTGACACTTTTGGCACTTTTTTGGAGTATTTTCAAAAGTTTTTTTTTCCTGTAAATGATTCAATAAATACCGTACCGTGACATTCATACCGAGGTATTACCGTACCGTGAAATTCTGATACCGTTACATCCCTAGTCATGTGTGATTTCGCGGCCGCGAATACATCATTACATGAAGACAGAAATGTCATTTTTGGGTGAATAATACCTTATAAATACAGTATGTGACTCTTTCAACACTATTGGTGTCCACGTTGCTGAACATCGTATGTAAAACAATGTGAAGACTTGTGCGGCCGTCATTTCTTCTCCCCTGAACTTAATTGGCAGAATCGTACAAATTCTGGATTGAGACTGTCTAGGGGGTCAAATCGAGATCGCAATCTTTTTTTCGATTAATTGTGCAGCTCTAATAGAAACATAGCTAGTGGTTACAGATCTCCAGCACTCTTTTGTGTTCAGCAGAAAACTGAAACTCATGATGGTTTTGAATCACTTGAGCATTAGTAAATGGTGAGTAATTTTTATTTTGGGGTGTATGAACCTTTTACAACATTCAGATTGATTCTTTTTCATTCAATTGATGTTGCAAAATCCATTAATAAAACAAAACCTCATCCAGTCCAATCAAACTACTGTAAAACCTGGATATTCTTTCAAAGCAAGCCTTCTGGAAACTTTCTAAAGGAGTTTTATATTAAACATCTCAGTTCTGATCTCAATAAATGCACCGTTCGTGATGCTTTACAGCAGACATTGTGGCCGCGAGAAACCTTGCAGCTCTTGTAGACCATAAAAAAGGAGAATTTCGATCGTGGGACAGGATGTGGTTAGACGTTTTTGTTCCTGAATTGGGGTTAAGAAAAAATGACTTCTCTACTTTCTGGTTTGGCGGTTATGTGTGGGGAGTGTTTATGGTCACGTCTAAAGGAACAGAGACGTGTGAAGATCACATTTGAGAAAAATTATACTGACAGATTACTGAGAACACGATTATAATCCTCTTAAATGATGGTAGAATACTGTTAAAGTCAGAATTATTAGCCCTTTTGTTAAATATGAATTTTTTTATATTTTGTTCTCCAATTATATTAGTATATATTAGTTTTAATAACTAATTTCTAATCTCTATTTTTCTCCTTTATCTTTGCCATGATGACAGTAATTAATATTTGACTTGATATTATTCAAGATACTAGAATTCAGCTTAAAGTGACATTTAAAGGCTTAACTGGTTAATAAGGCAAATTAGGGTAATTAGGCAAGTTATTGTATAACGACGGTTTGTTCTGTACACAATGAAAAAAATATACAGTAGCTTAAAGGGGCTAATAATATTGACCTTAAAATTGTGTTAAAAAAAATTAAAAACTGCTTTTATTTTATCCAAAATAAAACAAATAGGACTTTCTCCAGAAGGAAAAATATTATCAGACATATAAAATATTTAAATATTAAAAAAAAGAAAAAAAATCAAAGGGGGGCTAATAATTCTGACTTCAACTGTGATCGTGATTTTCTAAAGTATTACCGCACTTTTTAAACGTTTATTATTACCATTTGTTGAGTCTCCCCATACAGTTTGATATAGCACTTGGACTCGGAAGCTGATTCGTGTGGCATCAATTTTAACATGCAAATATTTAAAACTACAGTATGCTTTAGCATTCATTAACCAAGTGCTGGAAATACTGTAATATATGCAGTAATACTTTACTATGACATGTATAATATATTCTGTTAGATCCCGAAGGAAATTCAATAACATCTCATACCTAAAATAAGTAAAACATAGACCATTAACTTACACACATTTCAAAAAGGAAGAAGAATATACTATTAGTAAATTACCATTACTATTACTTTAGTAATGTAATGTGTATTTATATAGCGCATTTATTGTGTATGGCCATACACCCAAAGCGCTTCACAATCATGAGGGGGGTCTCTCCACACCACCACCAGTGTGCAGCATCCACTTGGATGATGCGACGGCTGCCACAGGACAACGGCGCCAGTGCGCTCACCACACACCAGCTATTGGTGGAGTGGAGAGACAGTGATAGAGCAAATTCGGTGGAAGGGGATGATTGGGAGGCCATGATCGTAAGGGCCGATAGAGGGAACTTGGCCAGGACACCGGGGTTACACCCCTGCTCTTTCACGAGAAGTGCCATGGGATTTTTAATGACCACAGAGAGTCAGGACCTCGGTTTAACGTCTCATCCGAAAGACGGCGCCCACTGACAGTGTAGTGTCCCCTTCACTTTTACTGGGGCATTAGGACTCACACAGACCACAGGTTAAGCGCCCCCTGCTGGCCTCTCTAACACCACTTCCAACAGCAACCTAGTGTTCCCTAGTGGTCTCCCATCCAGGTACTGACCAGGCTCAGCCCTGCTTAGCTTCAGCCCTGAAGCTAGCTTTAGTGTCTTGGTTGTTATCCATGGTAGACTTAAACCAACAACAACAAAAAAACACCAAAATATTGTCAAATTGTTGTTCTAAAAATATTGTGACTTTATTTAGTCAGTACTGCACACTGAAGTGATTTGACCTGACACTATTAATTTAGAGTTGTTTGACAGATTCATTTTTTGTTTAGTCAATGATGCTTATTTCCCTGTTTATTACTGTAAAGCTGAATTTAATTACTCTCCACATACATGGGACTTGCATAAAGTTTACTTTGAATACACTCTTTCTTTCTCTCCATAGTGTCTGGAGGAGTTGAACCTAAGCATGAATCCTCTGGGTGATGGTTGGACACAAGCGCTAGCCAGTCTGTTATCCTCTTGTCCTCTTCTGTCCTCTCTGTCCCTGCAAGCCTGTGGTCTTTCTGCGCGTTTCCTCCAGCAACACCGTCTCCTGTTAGCCAACGCCATGGCCAGTAAGTGCAGAATTATTAGCCCCTAGGCCAGGGGTGTCCAAACTCGGTCCTGGAGGGCCGGTGTCCTGCATAGTTTAGCTCCAACTTCCTCTAAAAATCCTGCCTGGAAGTCTACGGCCCCGTTTACACTGCCAGTTAAATGTGAGTCAATTCAGATTTTTTTGCGCATATGTGACACAGATCGGATCTGTTCTATGACTGTGTAAACATGAAAAAAACGCATGCATTCGGATATTCAGAGATCGGTTTCAGGCCTCCTTCATATGTGGAAATAAATCAGATATAAATCGGATATGTGACAATGCGACTGTCATGTAAACAGGCAGATCGGATTTATTGAGGCTTTCCGTTTTATATGTTATTAAACTTGCGACAATGTGGTGCTTCTCCCTGGTTTATTGACATAGAAGAAAGAGTGAGTGTGGAGACGCCGACGCGATAAACAACAACAGAGGAAACATGAAGGAGGAAAGAAGTCAGTCACCACAATTTGCTCCCACTAGATCTGAGATCTCTCTCGTACCCACAAATTCCTCTGAATTGTGGAGGACACCATATTTAAACCATAGGTGCAAGCTGCGATGATGGCCCTTTCCCACCTCCGCCTCAAAATCATTTTAAAGTTGGGCGAACTTCGTGTTTTATCTTTTGCTTTTTGTTGCTATTGGCTATACATAAAATAACTTTATTCTCTTCAACACCAGTGCGCACACTAGGGCTTTGCAATTAATCGAAAATTCGTTTTCGGTTTCTAACGATTATAAAAAAAACATTAATCGAGATAGACGATTATTTCATCATATTCTGCCCCCTTTCCAGTTGTACACATTTGTTCCTTTGCAAAGCTCAGTTCTACGTGAAAATGACTGAAAGCATGTGCTGTATCTGTAACTTTTGCAACACGGGATGCACATCATTTATATTTTTAAAATCACAAAAGAGCACATGCTGTTGTGTGTGTGCGCGCCGTGCCCGGCCTCGGACAGGTAGAGTGTGTGTGCACGCCGCGCTTAGCATCAGACAGCAGAGCACACACACATCTAACGGCATCGTAATTTGAGCACTTTAATAGTCAAATACATGCACATTTGTGTTAGAGCGCTGCGTTCAGTGATTATTTATATTAATCCTCGTGTGTTTAATAAACAAACAAGTTGAGAATCAAAAGACACGTGAAAGAGAAACCATATCAGAGCTGCGCTATTCTTAAAGTGACAGCGTGCAAATATTCCTGCTGCTGCCTGTTTTTTATTATTAATCAAACAATAAAGGAGAAAATCCCTCACTGCTCTTGACTTAAGGACTTTTTTTAGCTAAAATTTTTTCTTACAGTGAAGATGCTTAAAGCACAGTTTAAACATAACAGATTTAATAACTCATTTCTAATAACTGATTTATTTTATCTGTACTATGATGACAGTACATTATATTTTACTAGATATTTTTATTAAAACCATTAAAAATAGGTTTCAAAATATTTAAACCTGCTTTTATTCTAGCCGAAATAAAACAAATCTTTCTCCTGGAAAAAAAATGATATAAAAAATATTAAAATAATAGTATATTTAATACTATTAAATACTGGTTAAACATAATTTGGGAAATATTTATATATAAAAATAAATTCACTGAAGGGCGAATAATTTTTACTTTAACTGATAATCGTTTTGAATAATCGTGATTACAATTATGACCAAAACAATCGTGATTATGATTTTTCCCATAATCGAGCAACCCCAGCGCACACAGACAAAGGCTACATCTTCAACTACACACACACACACACACATCAGGGCTATACCATTACATAAACTGCGTGGGGATGAATCTAGACTAAACCATTCACTTCTTACACTACACTTCACATATTTTGCAGAGCTGTAAACAAGACTATTTCTTCCATCGTGGCTAGTGTGGCACAGATGCTAGAACCCGCCTTTATGTATGCGCGACATCGTAAATTGTATGACAAGTGTAAATGCATAAATTGTATATGGGTCACAATTAAAACAACGTGTAAACTGACAGACGAAAAAAATCAGATATAGGCAACAAATCGGAATTGGGCATCAAGACCTGACAGTGTAAACAGGGCCTAGTATACCTAGAAAGAGCTTGATTAGCTGGTTCAGGTGTGTTTAATTGGGGTTGGAACTAAAATGTGCAGGACACCGGCCCTCTAGAAATGAGTTTGGATTCCACTGCCTTTTTTCAAGATATTAGTATTCAGTTTAAAGTGACATTTTACTAGGTTAATTAGTGAATTAAGGGTAATCAAGAAATTGTATAACAGTGGTTTGTTCTGTAGACAATCGAAACTAATATTGCTTTAGGGGGCTATTAATGTTGACATTAAAATGTTTAAAAAAAATTTAATCTGGTTTTATTCTAGTCAAAATAAAACAAATAAGACTTTCTCCAGAAGAATAAATATTATCAGAAATACTGTGAAAAAATCCTTGCTCTGTTAAACATCATTTGGGAAATATATAAAAAAAATCGCATAATCTTGACTTTAACTGTGTTTGATCTCAGCTGGTTAGATCTTACTTTGTTTCTCTAATGTATTGATTGTTTTGTGCATTCACAGGCACTGGAAATATGCGGTCTGTGTGCCTCTCCCATAATGCACTGGGCTCTACTGGTTTTGAGCTTGTGTTGAAGACGTTACCAATGCATTGTCTCACGCATCTGGAGCTTTCTGCAGTATGTAGAGGTCCATCTGACCAGCCTTCCATGGAAATCCTTACTAAACTCCTTGCACAGGTAGAGACCTTTGATGTTGTAAAGTTTTTTTTGTGAAGAATAATATAACAGGATATGGTATTATTATGATATTGACCAAAGCTGCAAACAAAGGTTACTTTGAACAGTACTGTGCAAACGTCCTAAGCACTAGACCAGCTTTGTGGCCCAAGACTTTGGCACAACCCACATAGCAAAATGTCTCTGGCCCAGCTCTGGCCCACACAATCAGGTTTTGCTTGGCCCACATGCCGCAGTGAATTACGGTACATGACTAGACCAAATCTGGCTTTCAGACAAGGGCCAAACACGGACCATATCTGGGCCAAGTCTCAGCCAAGTTAATAACTCATAACTGGGCCTGAACTGGGCCAGATAGGTTGGTTTGTCACGATTGCAATGAAATTGATAAACCCATGGAGTGATGCGCCTTAGGCACACTATGGGCACGCTTTTTCTCAAAGTGACCTGATCGGTAGAATTTTTTTTCTTTACTCAAAAATGATTTTAGTGTATTTTAAATGTGGGTCAAGACTGGCCAAACTCACATGGCCCACTTATCAAATTTTTAAATCTGGGCCAAATACTACGTTTTTCATCTGGCCCAAATCTTGTGTGCCGCCTTAAAGACGGTGCCACCACTGCCAAACCCGGGCCATGTTTGGCCACATGCTGTAACCTCCGTGAAGTTGGCACCCCATAAAAACAAATAATCCCCAAAACTATGCCATTCGTTTGTGCTACGTTTGTGCTGATTTGTGCCGCAAAAACGAACATTTGTGCTGTTTTGGGGTCTGAGATATTAAGCATTATTTTTTTAACCGTGTGACGTCACTCTCCACCCCATGTTGCGCAATTGACTTCAAAACAGCACAGGTCGTTTGTGCTCGGTTTGTGCTGGTTTGTGCCGTTAAAACGAACACGGTATCTGTTTTCCTCTTTTAGATATAAGCAAAATATTTCGGGAGCCGTGACGTCACTCTCCACCCCATTTCCTCCAAATCGCACAAAACTGGTATCATTCGTTTGTGCTGGGTTTGTGCTGGTTTGTGCCGTTAAAATAAACACTTTATCTATTTTCGTTGTTTAGATATAATCAAAATATTTCGGGAGCCGTGACGTCATTCTCCACCCCATGTTGTCTAAATCACACCAAACTGGTCTCATTCGTTTGTGCTCGGTTTGTGCTGGTTTGTGCCGTTAAAATAAACACTTTATCTATTTTTATTGTTTAGATATTGCCTTATCAAAATATTTCGGGAGCCGTGACGTCATTCTCCACCCCAGGTTGTCTAAATTGCACAAAACAGGTGTCATATGTTAGTGCTGGATTTGTGCTGGTTTGTGCCACAGCAATTAACTCTTTATCTATGTTTATTGATTAGATATTGCCTAATCAAAACATTTCGGAAGTCGCGATGTCAGCGCCCCATTATTTCCTCTAAATTGCACAAAACAGGTGTCATATGTTAGTGCTGGATTTGTGCTGGTTTTAGCCACAGCAATTAACTCTTTATCTATGTTTATTGATTAGATATTGCCTAATCAAAACATTTCGGGAGCCGCGATGTCAGCGCCCCATTATTTCCTCTAAATTGCACAAAACAGGTGTCATATGTTAGTGCTGGATTTGTGCTGGTTTGTGCCACAGCAATTAACTCTTTATCTATGTTTATTGATTAGATATTGCCTAATCAAAACATTTCGGGAGCCGCGATGTCAGCGCCCCATTATTTCCTCTAAATTGCACAAAACAGGTGTCATATGTTAGTGCTGGATTTGTGCTGGTTTGTGCCACAGCAATTAACTCTTTATCTATGTTTATTGATTAGATATTGCCTAATCAAAACATTTCGGAAGTCGCGATGTCAGCGCCCCATTATTTCCTCTAAATTGCACAAAACAGGTGTCATATGTTAGTGCTGGATTTGTGCTAGTTTGTGCCATAACAATTAACACTTTATCTATGTTTATTGATTAGATATTGCCTAATTAAAACATTTCGGGAGCCGCAACGTCACTCAGCGCCCCATTATTTCCTCTAAAATGCACAAAACAGGTGACATTCTTTAGTGCTGGATTTGTGCTGGTTTATGCCATTAAAATAAACACTTTATCTGTTTGTATTGTTTAGATATTGCCTAATCAAAACACTTTGGGAGCCTCGACGTAACTCTATATTGCACAAAACAGGTGTCATTCAATTGTGCTGGTTTTGCCATTTATAGCACTTTATCTGTTTTCCTTGTTTGGATTTAACCAAAATATTTGGTTAATATTTGGTTGGATTTGTGCTGGTTTGTGCCATGAAAATGAACAACAGATATTTATATTTGTGCACAAATATGTTACTTTCGTTTGCTCACAAATTGTGCTCGTTTGTGCTGCAAAAATATAATTTGTAAAAAATAATATCAGATCATTAAGAGGTCTCTCCACCCCAGTTGCTACATATTTACTAAAATAGTCTCGTTGTGTGCGTTTCATTTGTGCTGGATTGTAACTGAAAGTTTCCTTAGTGTTGCTTCTTTTATTAAAATATTGAATGAAAGATAATGATATCAGCTACCCGCATATTTTTAAATATTTAAATTTGTTTGGGCTGATAGAAATTTTGTTTAAGATACTTTTTTTTTAGATAGCCTAGGCCAAGGTTATTCTGAGATCTTTTTATTATTAGAAAAAGCATGAAGGATGCGAACATCATTTTGACAGATTTAATCCAAGTAAAAGGGCTTGGCCAATATAAAGATAATTGGCTACAACCCTGCTTTACTTATCTACTTCGTTTTAGTCTCATATGAGTAGCCAGCATGCTTAACAATAGTGGAAAACATTTTAAAAATATATGTATATATAATTTTTATTAATTTTATTTATTAATTTTATAAAAATGTATTAATATACATTTTTTTTTACCTGTTTAACCATGCAGCGATTTTCTCTTAAATACTCTTATTATCTGGTCGTCCATATTAGGCTGCTTTCCTATTTAAACTAGCAGCCTAAACTTTTCTGTTGTGGTAGGTAGGCCTACCACTTATGATTAAGTAAAGCAGCTTTAGTGGACTTATTTAGTCAATATTTATTTTATGGGGAAAAAATAGATTATAACACACGCAAACACATAGGCTATGCGTTTTCTACAGATAAGTTTTGGTTTTCGTGATTGTGTTGTTTGTCATACAGTAAAAGAACAATGTCCAAATGGCAATAAAATAACAACAAATAATTGATTAATTAATTACAATCAATAATAATAATAACAATGACAACAATCATATAAAATATTTACATTCACTTAATTGGTAAACACTGTGCGTTTTTATCACGGGCTGTAGGATGTTATTTTGACCATTTTGATTTGGTTTAATAAAAGATAAACATGTAATATTTTGTTATATTTTAGTTATCCTTAGTTATCTTGTTATTATTGTCATTATTATTAATATTATTATATTTATTTTATATTTAATAACTTGTAGACTGTTTCAACAATGAGGAAATAACTAAACTTTTTTAATTCAAGGCCCAGACAGCTTGTTTTGTAATTTAATGCCGGCTATAGGCTACCACCTGAAGGACGGTTATACGGCATGTTGTGATGTCGGCCATCACCGGAGAAAATTAATTTAAAATTTAAAACTTAAATTTTTTGGACTTTTGTTTGAAAGCTTTAGTGGCACTGTAGCTGTCCAAGGTACTGTTGTATAATTTAAATTATAGCCTATATATGCACCAATAAACAAGTCGAATGAATGAATGAATGAATGAATGAATGAATGAATGAATGAATGAATGAATAACATAAATATAGATTCTTAAATGTTGATATTGTTTTTGCTAATAAAAAATAACAAATGTTTAATAAAAATAAAATGAGCAATTTTCAATATTTATACAATTCAGTTAAATATAAGCTGGACATTTTTGGGGACATGTAATTTCTCTGTGATCTTTAATATATACTGGGTAGCTATATTTTCTAAAATCTCAACCAGGAATTGCTAACTAACATATAAAACCTCTGTGTAATTTATTGATTGTTAAAAATGAAATAATTTAAGTGCTATATTTTTTATTAGTGAAAGTGCCCGCTTACTTTGCACAAGGCCTCTCAAAAAATATATTTCTGCTACTATAATACAAATTCACTATTATTGTTTTATTATCATTGTTTATTTTTCCTTAATGTATGAAATTTTTGATAAATTTATTTCCCCTCCAATCATTTTCATTCATCACGTTAAATTTTGGTAATTTTCCCTCCAAATAAAATTGATTTGCTGTCTTGCCTGGTTTAGCACGGAATGTGAGCCTAACAGTTCAGCATAAAAAAGGGTCCGAACGATTGGAAAAGCGGCTTTTAAAGAGACATACTATATACGAAATTTGTTTCAAAAAGATATTTTTTCCCAAGAAAAATATACGAATTATATTTTAGTTTGAGGCCAACTGTGCGGGTGGATGATTTTCAGTCAGTGAAAAGTATGCCTATGAATTATAATATGCCTCATATTGTATCACAATCTTCTGTCATATATTTGCAATTTTTTTAATATGTCATAACACAAATGAGACTATTTTAGTAAATATGTAGCAACTGGGGTGGAGAGACCTCTTAATGATCTGATAGGCCTATTATTATTTTTTTACAAATAATATTTTTTGCAGCACAAACGAGCACAATTTGTGAGCAAACGAAAGTAACATATTTGTGCACAAATATAAATATCTGTTGTTCATTTTCATGGCACAAACCAGCACAAATCCAACCAAATATTTTGGTTAAATCCAAACAAGGAAAACAGATAAAGTGCTATAAATGGCAAAACCAGCACAATTGAATGACACCTGTTTTGTGCAATATAGAGTTACGTCGAGGCTCCCAAAGTGTTTTGATTAGGCAATATCTAAACAATACAAACAGATAAAGTGTTTATTTTAATGGCATAAACCAGCACAAATCCAGCACTAAAGAATGTCACCTGTTTTGTGCATTTTAGAGGAAATAATGGGGCGCTGAGTGACGTCGCGGCTCCCGAAATGTTTTAATTAGTGAATATCTAATCAATAAACATAGATAAAGTGTTAATTGTTATGGCACAAACCAGCACAAATCCAGCACTAATATGTCACCTGTTTTGTGCAATTTAGAGGAAATAATGGGGCGCTGACATCGCGACTTCCGAAATGTTTTGATTAGGCAATATCTAATCAATAAACATAGATAAAGAGTTAATTGCTGTGGCACAAACCAGCACAAATCCAGCACTAACATATGACACCTGTTTTGTGCAATTTAGACAACCTGGGGTGGAGAATGACGTCACGGCTCCCGAAATATTTTGATAAGGCAATATCTAAACAATAAAAATAGATAAAGTGTTTATTTTAACGGCACAAACCAGCACAAACCGAGCACAAACGAATGAGACCAGTTTGGTGTGATTTAGACAACATGGGGTGGAGAATGACGTCACGGCTCCCGAAATATTTTGATAAGGCAATATCTAAACAATAAAAATAGATAAAGTGTTTATTTTAACGGCACAAACCAGCACAAACCCAGCACAAACGAATGATACCAGTTTTGTGCGATTTGGAGGAAATGGGGTGGAGAGTGACGTCACGGCTCCCGAAATATTTTGCTTATATCTAAAAGAGGAAAACAGATACCGTGTTCGTTTTAACGGCACAAACCAGCACAAACCGAGCACAAACGACCTGTGCTGTTTTGAAGTCAATTGCGCAACATGGGGTGGAGAGTGACGTCACACGGTTAAAAAAATAATGCTTAATATCTCAGACCCCAAACCAGCACAAATGTTCGTTTTTGCGGCACAAATCAGCACAAACGTAGCACAAACGAATGGCATAGTTTTGGGGATTATTTGTTTTTATGGGGTGCCAACTTCACGGAGGTCATGCTGTATGCCAGTGCTGGACGAATGCCTGCTGTGCCAGCTTTATGCCAAATCTGGGCCAGAATTCTTTGCTACTAGGGAATGTATAATCAATCAGTCTCTTTATTAAAAGCAAACAGAAAATATAAGAAATATCTTAAAAAATGTGCTTTCTTTACAGCTTCTACTGTTTTGTCCTAAATGTCTTGACATTTTCTGAAATAATATGTTGTGTACCCGGGTGCTCCGGTTTCCCCCACAGTCCAAAGACATGCGGTACAGGTGAATTGGGTAGGCTAAATTGTCCGTAGTGTGACTGTGTGTGTGGATGTTTCCCAGAGATGGGTTGTGGCTGGAAGGGCATCCGCTGGGTAAAAACTTGCTGGATAAGTTGGCGGTTCATTCTGCTGTGGCGACCCAGAATTAATAAAGGGACTAAGCCGACAAGAAAATGAATGAATGAATGAATGAATGTGTTGTGTAATATCAGGATTCTTTTAGCACTTTCCAGAGTTCATCCTTAGACTGTCTTATCTGTTCAGGTGGTCTCATACAGCTTTTATAACAGGGGTGTCAAACAGTTTAGTTCCAACCCTGCTTCAATGTTGGCTTAACTTTTTAACCTCGTTCGTGTTTTACCGTCATGCTTTTAAAAAAAAAAAAAAAATGCTAAATTTCCGCAATGACATATGATGGCGTGTGCAGGGGCTGTAGTGCTCTCCCAATTCTTAGGGGTAATATTTGAAGCCATTCCCCTTTACACTCAATGTTAAGGGCCAGGGGGAAGGGGTACAAAAATAGAATTGTGATTGTGCCAGTGTTACAGTGAGATGATTTATAATTTTTTTTATGTTATTATTAATAGTCAATATGAGCTTTTAAATTTAAGTGCGGCCACCAGTTGTTGTTGTTTTTTCCCTTTTATTCCGCAAGTATGAGTTTTAATAATGACAGGAAAAGCACAAATTGATCAGATATGAATGATTTCTGAAGGAAGTAACCGTTGTCTTAAATATTGTGATTGAACGAATGATAAAATATATGTAATGGCTTTCAGTCTGTGCTTTTAAATTTGGCAGCGTTCATCTGCTGTGGACACAATGTTGACTGATTTTGTTTTTTAGGGGGATTGTCCACTCACACACTTAAATCTGTCTGGAAATGGACTTACAGACCACAGCGTCCTCCTGCTTGCTAGGTGAGTGATTCAACTATGTTTATTTTTATGCATTTTGCAGACACCTTTATCCAAAAATACTTAAAGAAAGCTTATTCTGGCTCTTCCATGCTGTATATGTTTATTGTGTTAGTATGCAAAAGCACATAAATCCAGTGTAAAACTACTCATGAAGGCTGTATTTACACTGCAGATCTTGATGGTAAATTCCGATTTTGTGACTGAGTATCTGATTTTTTTTGGTGACCTGCTTACATCATCTTTTAAAAGTGAATCGTCTCCGATCGTCTGCATTTACACAGCACACGGCAAAGGCGCAATGACTAGCAGCTGATAATTAAAGAGTGCTCTTTTCTCTATTCCTGTATGTAATCTGTTCGAGCTTTTGACAAGCTGTTTTACTATAGTTTATGACAGAAAGGTTTTCATTTGTCCATCTTCTTTTGATAAATAGGCTTTTTTAAACCTTTAAGCATCTTAATGTAATGTCCATGGCGTGATTTATACACGTGATGTAGCTATTGCACTCTCCTGCTCTAACATGCTTATACCTGTGCTATATGACAATATAAAAGCTGTTTAAGTCCTCGTGTATGAGATTTAAGGTTTGGGACTCTGCTGAAGTCTGTTCTGAAATGAAAGTGTCAGACTTGACGTCATTCGCTATGGTTTTTAATCACTTTTATGGCAAAGAATAAGTCCTTTTCCTGGTCTTTAAACTGAAATATCTCAACATAAACAAAGGAGCCTGAGAAAAATGTTCATGTTTGGCACTTAGAGGTTTTTGCATCTAAACTCTTCTACACTGCCACCAGTTGGGTAACACATGTCTTACGAAACAGATCAATGTGTTTTTGTAACTTAAATATTTCTAGATTAGAGTTTTAAGAGTATAAAATTCATTATGTCTATGGGGTATCACTGTACACCACATATGGGTAGTTGCTTTTTTTGTAAAACATTTTTGAAGAAAAAAATATATATTTATGTAGTTTGAAGTCTGATGTATGAATAAATAAGAGGTCTCTTACATTATCAATTCTTTCCGTTTTTTACTGTGTTTTGTACCAAAAAAAGTCCTGTTGTGACTGCAAAAATGAAGAAAACCAATGCTTACATTTACATTCAGCAACTTACATTTGAAGATGCATTTAGCGATTCAACAAGAAGAGGCAATACACACAAGAAGTGCTCATACAAATAAACTGTGCTCAGTAAATAGTGGGGACTTACCTTACACACCCTTATACAATGTGTGTGTTCACTTCTCACTACTCCTAATGTGTATGCGCTAACTTTGAAGGGTTAAATCCTGAGTATAGTTTATTTATTTAGCATTCACATTACTTGCAGTTCATAAACCTTCATTAAGAACTCCTAATGTGTGTTTTAGGTGTCTTCCTGTCTGTCCTTCCCTGGTGTCTTTGGATCTATCAGCCAACCCTTTAGTGACCTCGACTGGCCTTCACAGTCTCCTCAACGGTCTCATGGAGGCCAGAAGGCCTCTGGGTCATCTCAATCTTCAAGGTATTTTCTTATATTTCAAGTGCATTTTAGTGATATTCGCTGCCTGTGTTATCTGAGTTAATCAGTAAGTCTTATTATCAGTGTATAGTGTGTGTGTGTGGCTGCATAAATAGTTCTGTTTTTTTGTGTATTTTGCTTTTGGATGCTGCGAGTGGTTTAGTGGTTGTTGGTCTGGTCTTATACCAGAAAACCCCATAACGGTCATGAACTCTGCAGTCTTGAGCAGTTTTTATGTTGGCTTGAGAAAGCCAACATACTGTTATGCTACTCTGTCCTTGAAAACAAACGTATCTCCTCCTAGGCCGTTCATGCCACAAGGCCCAAATGTGGTCAAAATGTGCTTTCTACATTCAAGATTGTTGCTATATCTCCTCATGCCTATAAGACTTATTGTTTATTTAATAAAAAATGTTAAATATTAAATTTTCTATAATCCGGGCATATAAAAAAATTATACAAGCCCCAAATTTGGCCAAAAGCTGGATATAGATGCGTTAGATTTTGTTGCTATATCTTTAAGGTTTGTCAGACTTATAGTTTTCCAATAAATAATTTTTAAGCATTATTTTTCTCAAAATATGGCAAGCCATTTTTGACTTAAACTCCATATTTTTTACTGATATGGCAAGCCAACTTTGCATGTATCACCATCACACTTATTAAGCATTGTATTTTCAAAAAAATACGGCAAGCCTTTTTTACATAATGTTCATTCCTTTAGTCTCTGTATTAATCAGGGGTCGCCACAACGGAATGAACCGCCAACTTATCCAGCATTTGTTTTACACAGCAAAAGCACTTCCAGCCGGGCATATAAAAAAATTATACAAGCCCCAAATTTGGCCAAAAGCTGTATTTAGATGCGTTAGATTTTGTTGCTATATCTTTAAGGTTTGTCAGACTTATAGTTTTCCAATAAATAATTTTTAAGCATAATTTTTCTTATAATATGGCAAGCCATTTTTGACTTAAACTCCATATTTTTTACTGATACAGCAAGCCATTTTTGCATGTATCACTTTCACACTTATTAAGCATTGTATTTTCAAAAAAATACGGCAAGCCATTTTTACATAATGTTCATTTTCTTAGTCCCTTAATTAATCAGGGGTCGCCACAACGGAATGAACCATCATGCAACTTATCCAGCATTTGTTTTGCACAGCGAAAGCCCTTCCAGCCGCAACCCAACACCAGGAATACATAATGTTCAAGTCCAGTTTTTGACACTCATAAAGACTGTCATAGAAACATTGGGGTTGATTAAGATCACTCTTATTGCCTAGAAGCTTTGATGTATCATCACTAACCTGTCAAATGTCCCCACAGCAACAAAACAGTATAACCTAGCAACCATTTAAAAATCGCAATATCTCTACATCAGAACATCGTAGGGACCTGGGCATTGGCTTGTTTGACTCATGCTAGCAAATGGGACTTCCTGTGTACTATGCATGGTAACAATGATAATGGAAGCCAAGTGCTAATAACGATAAGCTACATGCTATGAATGATTATCTAAATGCAATAACATATGCTAGAAATGCCTACTAAGTATTAGCATTTGATCAAACATGTACACGAGCATTGCCATTTAGCAACTGCTTAGCAACCACCTAACAATGCCATAATTGTTTTAGCAACTGCCTAGCAACCACTTAGCAACCGCCACCGTGCTTCCTGCCAGCTGCCATTCCTAGTCCTAGCGCAGTCACGTTGGCTTTCTCAAGTCAACATCAAAGTTTATCAATAGACTTTAGGTTCTAGTTGGAGTTTATGATCTCATTTTATTGTTGTTTGTGTATGGGTGTATGGGTACAGTATATTGGTGTATGGGGGTATGGGTGTGTATGTGTGTGTGTGTGTGTGTGTGTGTGTGTGTGTGTGTCATACTTTTCTGTTTTTTTTAACATATTTTATTCTTGTACAAATAAATAAATAAAAATAGAAATCCTCTCAGGCCATGCAAGATATGGATATGCACATCTACACACACAAATATATTATAATATACACGCACATTAGGTAAAAAAACAATGTTTAATAATGATTAATCATTGCTCAGTTCTAATATATGCATATATATTCAGTCAAAATATAATCCATGCAATTGTACAAAATTAATTCTCATTGCTCTTGACAATACGTTAAGGTCTTATGAACTTAAATAATCTGTATCCTTATGAAACCTAATATATTGTGCTAAATTATTACCTTTTATATTCATTCTTCAAGTTTTATTTTGATTATTTGAGTTGCATTTAATGAACCACTCAAGCATAATTTATTGGAGTGGTCTGCTTTTAATGTGTGTAATGTATGAGTTATTTAGTAAAGTTTCACAAGAGAATTGTTTAGAATTTTGATCATATGTTAATGTATAAATATCTTTTGAGACAAGACTTGCGTTTTTCTTCGTTCGCTGGGTTTATACTAGCAATTTTTGGTCATACTTTACGACAGGGGTCTCAAACTCAACTTACCAGGGGGCCGCTGGAGGCAGAGTCTGGGTGAGGCTGGACCGCATTAGGTTTTCCAAAAGAAATTAATTATATTATACATTTTTAATTTGTTAATTTTTACATCTTATTTTTTGTTAAAGATTAAAAAAAATTAAAGAGATTTGAGAAGATTGGAATTTTTTAACACAAAATAAAAAGAAAAAAAATAAACATTAATAAGAAAATAAATCAATCAGTAATAAATAATAATAGTAGTAGTAAAAATAATAATAAGATTTACTGTTATCTGCTGTGTTTATTGCTACTTTTACATCATATAGAAATATATGTAATGTTTATAGTGTGAGGCAATGCAAATACAATGAAGGTTGAGTGATGCAAATGACCCACATATAATGGTGCGACTCTATAATTGGTCTGGGTTACTGTGGACTCTAACTTTTCTTTTATCCGCAGCGTACGTATCACTTTGATTTCTTTTCTGCTCACTGCTCGCGAAACAATAACCACCAACCATTGAGAGTGATTGTAAGCGCAAGAAAGATGATTAGTTGATAATATTGATCAGGGCCAATAGTTAAACGTGAATTTTGCTTTAACTAGCGCATGACGGTAGTCACACTTGCGCGCGCACAATTCACACAGCCTTCGCTGCACTCTCTCACACACACATGCAGGTATTCACTGCGCACAAGTTAATGCAAAACACTCCATGTCAATGCTGCTGTGACTTTCACTCATTGGGAAATGTTTTTCTGCCTGCGTCAAGCTCTAGCCGATGTCCGGCCCCCAGAGCCATATACCCCACCGTGATTGGTGGATTCGTTCAGCTCCGCACAAAAAAACTGTAAAGTTACATTCATATCAGTGTCGTGGGCCGCACTAATATTAACTTTCAAATTAAGGTGGGGCCACAAACTATCCTCTTGCGGGCCGCAATTGGCCCGCAGACTGCGAGTTTGAGACCCCTGCTTTACAATAAGGTTGCGTTAGTTTTTCTTAGTTTATGTACTTTACTAACATGAACCAAGTATAAACAATACTTGTACATCATTTATTAATCATCCGCTTGTTAAGTGGTGATGTGTTTGTGACGTATGTAATACTGTTTCCTGGTCCAAGCCGCCATTCAGTGGAGAAATCTTTCGTTTATGTTCACGTTTTATTCCTATCACACATTAAAGTTAATTTTATATAAAATCATAGTGTACACAACAATCTCTGGGCTTGCTGCATAACAAATACCAAAAATGTTACAATTTATAAAAAAAAAATAATCACTTTCTGGCCATCGGATATTAGGCATGGACATATATACTGCGATCGTGATTTTCGAAAGAATTAAATCGCTTTGTAAACGTTTATTATTACCATTTCATGAGTCTCCTCATTCAGTTGAATAGAGCGCTTGGACCCGGAAGCCGCTTCGCGTGACGTCATACTTAACAAACGGATAGTTCCACAATTTCTAATGGGTTATAAAAATCTAAATTCATGCTTGTTAATATTACTTCATGCACTGTGAGTTACCGAACTAACAATGAACAACTATATTTTCAGTAATTTCCATTAACCAGCATGAACAAATACTGTAATAAATGTATTGTTCATCGTTTGTTCATGTTAGTAAATGCATTATCTAATACAATCTTAATGTAGAGTGTTACCTCATTCTTTAAAGGACAATTATTGACATGAAAAAACTGCCGAGCCACCAAGACACATCATTTCATCTACATTTTATATCTGAGGGAGAGTAAAATAACAGCAAATGTACATTTTTAGGTGAACACTACTGTTAAAAGTTAGTTCACCCAAATATGTAAATTCTGTTCTCACTCTCGCATTGTTCCAATCCACAGAGACCTTTGTTTAACAAATGAGAGTATTTTAGATGAAATCCAAGAGCTCTCTCATCCTTCATAGACAGCAATGGCAAGAAGTCAATCCAGTGTCAAAATGGAGGATGAGGGAGCTCTCTTATGTCATCTAAAATATATTCAACTGTGTTCTGAATATGAGCGAAGGTCTCAGAGGATTGGACGGACATGAGGGTGAGTAATATTAAGTCCCGTGAAATTAAAATAAAACATGTTAGATGTTAGTATCAGTCTGTTAGTTTTAAGGATATTAATTATCTAACGTGCGCCAAAACAGAGACGAAATTTGCGTTTTTGAAGATATAAAATTGACATAAACATGTAAAGCTTGCAGTTCCGCCTATCCTATCTCGGTCATGGAGGGCTGGCATCCTGCATAGTTTAGCTCCAACTTCCTTCAACAGACCTCCCTGGAAGTTTCTAGTATACAAAGAAAGAGCTTAATTGGCTGGTTTAGGTGTGTCTAATTGGGGTTGGAACTAAAACATGCAGGACACCGGCCCTCCAGGAACGAGTTTGGACACCCCTGGCTTAAATGGATCAACATTTTTATTTATTTCACCTCATACTTCAGATTCTAATCAGATCTTAACCAATCAAATGCTCTCTAGTATTTGACATGCCCCGCCCTCTTCAAGACACTTCTTATTTGCTTTTCATTTGATCTCAACCACTAACTGGCAGAGCTGTGATTAAAAATGAGGCGCTATTGGCTGTTTTTTGAAAGGGGAGGAGCTACTTTATGCCCCGACTCCTCTCTTTGCGTTTCAGTTGAGATTACATCAAACATCAAAATAAAAAAAAATGGACATTTCAAAGCACCTCACGAGATCTTTAATAACCAAATGTAATTTTTTTGGTGAATTAACCCTTCTAATAAGTATTCTGTAATCAAAACAAAATGGAAACTGATCTCTGTTGTTGTGTCTTATTGTACATTTTATAGTCTGTGCTTTTTTTTTTCCCCGTTTTTTTTTTTTTTGGCAGGCTGTCAGGTGTCAGGACCGCTGGCTGAGGATTGTCTGGACAGTTTGTCTGATCACATCCGAGACCTGCGTTTGTGCTCTCAGAGTCTGAATAAGCTGGACCAGGATGCATTACAGCAGAGCTGGAAACGAAGAACAGAAGCTGTGCACATTTTCTCTCGCAACTCCAAATGCATGCTGAGTATCAGTTCACCCTCGCACTAAATTATTTTTGGCTGTCGCATTTGTCCAAATGCAACCTGGCGGTGCTAGTATTATGTTGTGATTTAAATTGTGTGGTATTTGATAAACGTTTAAACACATTTATATGTAAATATGAGTGATTGTGTCATTTATTTGTATATACACGTATGTTTGTTTATACTCGTAACTCATTTTATTCGATTCAGTGTTTACTTTCTTGCTGCATATTTGGCTAAAGTCCAGAAATTATGAGTTTAAGTTTGAAATGGGCGCGAGATATCGATGCATGTGTGGTGTGGTATTAAAATAATAATAAAATACATATTCAAGCATTCGTTCTGTTTGTAAAAATATGTTTAAATAAAACTGTAAATAGGCAACCACACATTAACAGTTGTTTCACACGTTTTATTGCAGATAAAGAAGCTAAGACATGACAAACATACAAAAAGCCCAGATGCGAAACCACAATAATCACACCAGTGGCTCAGATGCTCTGCTAAATTTAATCAGCTTCCCCAGCTAAAGCAAAACCCTCTTTATTTCTTGCATTCCTTTAGCTAATCAGAGAAATTTTCATTATTCTGCATAATAAAGGCAGTAGACTCTGTCTATTTCTTACAAACAGAAATATTAGCACAGATGGTTCTGGCATTATCTGTAGTGGAAAGTTCTTCGATCAGAACGTCCATGTACTTGTTCACAAATCCCCTGCACAGAGACTTAAGGAACCCGATCTGATCACAGACCTGCGACAGCTGAACTTTAATTTCATCCTGGAAGAAATTAAAAGCAGAATTAGTTTTAAGCCACAAGTATTTATTCATATTCTCTGTATTTTTCAATGTAGTTTATTTTGTCTGTAATTTAAATATAAACTCTGTATTAAAGGGATAGTTCACCCAAAAATGAAAGTACTGTCACTTAATTATTCACCCTTTACTTGTTCCAAACCCGTTGAACACAAAAGAAGATATTTTGAAGAATGCTGGAAAACGGGTAACCATTGACTTCCATAGTGTTTATTTTTCATACTACGGAAGTCAGGTTTTGAGCTTTCTTCAAAACACTCATTCAATGGGCAACTCATAAAGGTTTAAAACCAAACATTAGTGAGTAAATAATAAGTTACTTTTCATTTTTTGGGTAAACTATGCCTTTAAATCAGGGGTCAGGAAACTTTTTCAGCAAAGAGCCATTTCTGATTTTTTTTAAAGAGCCAATGGGGATATACAAGCAGTGGCGCCTGCAGCCATACGGCTATACGCACTGTGCGTACCTACCGTGAGAGAGTGCAAATTAATTTTGCTTTTTTAATTTATTTCTTTATTTATTTTTTACATAATTCATATTGATGATTAAACTGTATACACTACGGTATATTTATGATAAATAAAAGTGTGCATTTGTGTGTTTTAAAGTATGTACTTGCATGATGGGAGATGAGTAAAGAAATCTATTGGCTTTAGTTTTGCTGGCGTTTTTTCACTCACTAAAAAATACAATTCAGTTAGCACGTTTAAAACAAGGTTCAAAATGAGTAAACTCTCTTTAAAACAGCTAAACGTATTTGAGACATTTGCCAAAAGGCCTAAAACTAATGAGACAAATTTTGCTCATGAGACCTTTCATCAGCACTTGAGCCAGGGGAACTCCAGCTCCAGCCCGTGGCTGCGCAGCGTCCTCCAATGGACCCGATATGATTCAAGCTGTTTATTTTATCTGACACAAATAAGCAGACATCTCCATTCTCACGAGTTACTGAGTTTTCTCACACTTGCAAAAGCGTTTGAGACTTCCCCTCAGATGTTATTCGTTATTCATGTTTAGTTTGTCTAGTACAGTGGTCCTCCCTTTTTTCATCAAGTACCACCTCAGAAAATAATTGTCTCTCCAAGTACCACCATAATGAGCAGTATTGAAATACAGTAGCGTAGTAAGCCCAGTAAAGCAGCTACAGTTATGCACAATTCAAAAACATGGCAGATTAATTCCTATTATTAAGAATATTTATTATTGTCAACCACTTTAACAACAACACAAATAGTCTGAACGTTAACACTGTACTGTGCTTACGTAAAAAATAAAATAAAAACGTCAACATTTAAATTAAAATGTGCTTAAGATAAAAAGAAAAGTGCTGTACTTAAATGTAAAGTATTAACACATAGTAGCCAATTCATCAAACATCTGAAAATGTTGTCTGGACCTCAGAAATATAGGTTATATGTAATATATTGAATATTAATATCTGCCATATTCATAAATAAATAATTTTTGATAAATTTTGAAACATATGTAGCATGTACATATTACATATTTGATTCCTCTGCGTACCACTAGAAGGAAGCCTGCGTACCACTAGTGGTACACGTACCACAGTTTGAGAACCACTGGTCTAGTAGATAACAAACAAAAAATGATACAGATACAATAATGTGCTTTCATTTGCTCTATCTCACTCACGGTAATACCCTTAAATAATGTAGCCTTTGACAGCAAGCATCAGTTTTTTTTTTATTGAAATAAAAATAAGGGATGATGAAGCAGGGTAGTGCTGGATATGTGCGTACCTTTGAAAAAAGTTCTGCAGGCGCCCCTGTATACAAGCATCACATGTTGAGCAAGTCCATGTATTAAGAAAGAATATTTATAGAATTTTTTTCTTTTCGCCATCAACACTCATGAATGTTGTTTGAATTTGCGTGCGCAAGGTTACCGTAGAAGTTGCATCACCATTATTGGTGTCCGATTCAAGTTAATCCACAGCACTTCACATGCACATTGAAATGTCCTTTTATTTTTATTCTTATTCATTTTGATGTAAAAATTTACTATAAAAAGGTCATTTTAATTGTATTTTTAATAGGAAACTGATTTTTAGTGACAGTTTAATTTTTTTTTATTGAAGGGAGAAAGCTGGAGAGCCACATATTTTGGTCAAAGAGTCACATGTGGCTCCTGAGCTATAGGTTCCCTACCCCTGCCTTTAAATGCTATAAAAGAGTGTTATTTCTGAAGATTTACCTGAGTTGCACCATTGGAGATCTTCCGTTTCACCTTTCCTAAGGCCCACTTGCAAGCCCAGCACATCCCAGGCAGTTGCTCTGTTGGGATTTCACCCTGACAAGACAACATGAAGCATATTTGAGTCGATGTTTTGTCACTTAAAGGTGCCCTATAATGAAAATCTGGGTATATAAAGGAATATTAAGAGATCAGTATATGGAAATGGAAATACTGTGAGCCTCAGACACTGGTTTCTATGTTTTGATGTAAATTCCACGAGTGTAAAACCCTGGTGGACAACTCGCCAATCAGAAGACAAAACAAACTGTGACGAGACTCAAGGGACATGCCATCCGCATTTAAATGAATGCCTAATTTGTGTTATTATGGGTCTCAAACTAGATTCCTAAAGGGCCGCAGCTCTGCACAGTTTTGCTCCAACCCTAATCAAACACAGCTGATGCAAGTAATTAGAGATCCTATGGGCTATATGCACATGGACTTTTCATTTTCAGCCAGGCATCCCGGCGGCTTCCAGTGAACTGTCTTTCCATTACAAATATTGTCACGTTTAAGATCTGATTTCTTTAAAAATCAGTGATCTTCACTGCCTGTTATGCCTAGTTCAGACTGCGTGATTTTAGCCCCGATTTTGGATTGCCGACAGGTTTTGAGAAATCGCCGACAAATGCCTGAAATCACAGGCAAATCGCTGCTCGTGCACGTGAGTGACAATCACACAGTATGAACTTTCAAAGAAGCAATCTGAGAGAATCGCCGATGAGTCGCCGATGCCTGTGAGATATTTGGCGTGCTAAATATCTGGAGCTGTCGGCGATTCAAATGATGCCGTGTGAATTGAGTTTTGACTGAAAATAACATCAGCCATCACCTACAGCCAATGAGAGAGCAGCTTTCACTTGTGTGTGCGCGTGTGTGTATACCTGCTGCAGGCCAGCTGGAGAAGTTAAAAGCGCTCTTTTTCAGTTTATTTGGACCCACGAAATGGAGGAAAAACTAGTGGAGGTTTGACAGGACTCAGGAGCCACCATGTCTGTTTGTCTTTTACAGAAAGAAATTAGTTTATTATCAACGTTGAGGAGAAATGGCTAATTCCCTTTAAACCCAGGTGAGCAAACATGTACATGTTCTACCCCATTAAAGGCTTCTTTCTCATTATGTAGTTAATAACAAAAGATATACTACATGTTTTTGGCTGTGAGACGTAGTTTGGACGAAGTTGTCGGCGATTCTTCCTATAGTAAAGTCATGCAATGTGAATGTCCATGTCGCCGAACCATCTTGCAGTGTAAACAAAGCAGCGACGAATTGCTAGCCCAGATAGTCATGCAGTGTGAAAACATCTGTGACATGACTACTTTGAAAATCATGCAGTCTGAACTCGGCATAAGATATACGATATGAAGTGGGTCTCAGATCAGACAAGAATCACTGCATTAAATTCCATTTCCCCCCACCAGGTCTTTAAAATATGACCGTTTAGTTTACCCCAGTATTTTCAATGGGATTTCTGTGCTAACCTGTTGCTACTGACGGCGCTTGCGGTTACAACGGTCTTTCATATTGTTTTACGCTCGAACGACTAAATGAATGCTTAAGTCTATTTAACTGAATGTATTGTAATTACATTACAACAACGTTGCTGTTAAAACTACCCTGTGAAATTTAAAATAGTCACATTAAGCTTAACCCAGAGGTTTATCGTCTGCTTTAAAACTCTAGCTGTGCGTAGAGCCCATTTGGGTCATTATGGGTCTCAAACTCTATTTCTGGAGGGCCGCAGCTCTGCCCTGTTTTGCTCCAACAATAATCAAACACACCTGATGCAACTAATCAAGATATTCAAGATTACATTGAACAACTTGATTATTTGGATTTGTAATTAGGGTTGGAGCAAAACTGTGCAGAGCTGCCGCCCTCCAGGAATCCAGTTTGGGACCCATGGTTTATCAGGACCTGACGAGCAGCCGTGTCATCAAGCTCAGATCATAACAAAACTCCGGCTGAGTTTAATAAGCAATAAAATTTTTTAGTGAGATGACAAAATAAACTTCCTCCCTTGGTTATTTTAAGGGTACATTTCACTTACTGTATTTGTGGGACTTTTATTTTGAAAACGCTAGCGCCAATTTGTTATTCAAACTGGCCTCAGGACGCAAAATGCAAGATTTACAGATTATACGTTTATTCATCTCCACTGTGAAGAGGCATAAGGTATGTTTAGTTACCTCTTTTGTTAATTTATCGTGTTTAAAGTGAAATTTGATACGTATGTTTTACACAAACATATGTAGACTGCTGAATCGTGTCAAATCACTCCGCTCAACTGTCAAATTTCATGCAGAGGTTGATACTAAATCCTGTCTTCTTTGACTATAACTTCAAAATACAATGCGATACATTTTTATCACTCTCTTTTGTCAAGTTTAATTATAATTTAGTCTTTCCCTGCTAAAAAAATCCAGCTGAAACCAGCCTAGGCTGGTTGGCTGGTTTTAGCTGGTCGACCAGGCTGGTTTTAGAGGGGTTTTGGCCATTTCCAGGCTGGTTTCCAGCCATTTCCAGCCTGGTCCTAGCTGGTCAGGCTGGAAAATGACCAGCTAAATCCAGCTAAAACCAGCCTGGTTTAAGCTGGACATAGCTGGTTTTGGCTGGGCTCCCAGCCTGCTAGGCTGGTCAAGCTGGTTTTAGCTGGTCATCTCCCAGCCCAACTAGCTAAGACCAGGCTGGAAATGGCTGGAAACCAGCCTGGAAGTGGCCAAAACCCCTCTAAAACCAGCCTGGTTGACCAGCTAAAACCAGCCAACCAGCCTAGGCTGGTTTAAGCTGGATTTTTCAGCAGGGTATCCACAGCTGATCTGGTGAGCAAAATAAGTTTACAGTAGTCTGATTGGATTTATATTTCTCTCTCTCTCTCTCTCTCTCTCTCTCTCCCTCCCTCTCTCCTCTGTGTGTGTGTGTGTGTGTGTGTGTGTGTGTGTGTGTGTGTGTGTGAGAAGCAGCAGATCAGAGCAGAGTTCATTATTGTTCACGACACGAACAATATATGGTCAGTTATGGACCTTCTGATTCTTTGGGTATGTTATGGAGTAACGTTAATAAATGAGCTACCGTTTGTAGGGATTTTCTTTCTTTATCAGAGAACAATTTAACTTCTTTAACCAATGCAGTATATGGCTCCTTTAAATCCCATTAATAATTGAAAGCAAGCATAACTGGCTGTTTTAAAACTGCTTTTCTGTATCTTGTGAACACTCTCAGTTTTACCTAAGAAAATGGTAAATATTTGACACTAAATCTATCTATCTATCTATCTATCTATCTATCTATCTATCTATCGATCTATCTATCTATCTATCTATCTATCTATCTGTCGGTCGGTCGGTCGGTCGGTCGGTCGGTCGGTCGGTCGGTCGGTCGGTCGGTCGGTCGGTCGGTCGGTCTGTCTGTCTGTCTGTCTGTCTGTCTGTCTGTCTGTCTGTCTGTCTGTCTGTCTGTCTGTCTGTCTGTCTGTCTGTCTGTCTGTCTGTCTATCTATCTATCTATCTATCTATCTATATTTCTTCCTATCTATCTATCTATCTATCTATCTATCTATCTATCTATCTATCTATCTATCTATCTATCTATCTATCTATATTTCTTCCTATCTATCTATCTATCTATCTATCTATCTATCTATCTATCTATCTATCTATCTATCTATCTATCTATCTATCTATCTATCTATCTATCTATCTATCTATCTATCTATATTTCTTCCTATCTATCTATCTATCTATCTATCTATCTATCTATCTATCTATCTATCTATCTGTCTGTCTGTCTGTCTGTCTGTCTGTCTGTCTGTCTGTCTGTCTGTCTGTCTGTCTATCTATATTTCTATATTTCTATCTATCTATCTATCTATCTATCTATCTATCTATCTATCTATCTATCTATCTATCTATCTATCTATCTATCTATCTGTCTGTCTGTCTGTCTGTCTGTCTGTCTGTCTGTCTGTCTGTCTGTCTATCTATATTTCTATATTTCTATCTATCTATCTATCTATCTATCTATCTATCTATCTATCTATCTATCTATCTATCTATCTATCTATCTATCTATCTATCTATCTATCTATCTATATTTCTTCCTATCTATCTATCTATCTATCTATCTATCTATCTATCTATCTATCTATCTATCTATCTATCTATCTATCTATCTATCTATCTATCTATCTATCTATCTATATTTCTTCCTATCTATCTATCTATCTATCTATCTATCTATCTATCTATCTATCTATCTATCTATCTATCTATCTATCTATCTATCTATCTATATTTCTTCCTATCTATCTATCTATCTATCTATCTATCTATCTATCTATCTATCTATCTATCTATCTATCTGTCTGTCTGTCTGTCTGTCTGTCTGTCTGTCTGTCTGTCTGTCTGTCTGTCTGTCTATCTATATTTCTATATTTCTATCTATCTATCTATCTATCTATCTATCTATCTATCTATCTATCTATCTATCTATCTATCTATCTATCTATCTATCTATCTGTCTGTCTGTCTGTCTGTCTGTCTGTCTGTCTGTCTGTCTGTCTGTCTATCTATATTTCTATATTTCTATCTATCTATCTATCTATCTATCTATCTATCTATCTATCTATCTATCTATCTATCTATCTATCTATCTATCTATCTATCTATCTATCTATCTATCTATCTATCTATCTATCTATCTATATTTCTTCCTATCTATCTATCTATCTATCTATCTATCTATCTATCTATCTATCTATCTATCTATCTATCTATCTATCTATCTATCTATCTATCTATCTATCTATCTATATTTCTTCCTATCTATCTATCTATCTATCTATCTATCTATCTATCTATCTATCTATCTATCTATCTATCTATCTATCTATCTATCTGTCTGTCTGTCTGTCTGTCTGTCTGTCTGTCTGTCTGTCTGTCTGTCTGTCTGTCTGTCTGTCTGTCTGTCTGTCTGTCTGTCTGTCTGTCTGTCTGTCTATCTATATTTCTATCTTTCTATCTATCTATCTATCTATCTATCTATCTATCTATCTATCTATCTATCTATCTATCTATCTATCTATCTATCTATCTATATTTCTATCTATCTATCTATCTATCTATCTATCTATCTATCTATATTTCTATCTATCTATCTATCTATCTATCTATCTATCTATCTATCTATCTATCTATCTATCTATCTATCTATCTATCTATCTATCTATCTATCTATATTTCTTCCTATCTATCTATCTATCTATCTATCTATCTATCTATCTATCTATCTATATTTCTTCCTATCTATCTATCTATCTATCTATCTATCTATCTATCTATCTATCTATCTATCTATCTATCTGTCTGTCTGTCTGTCTGTCTGTCTGTCTGTCTGTCTGTCTGTCTGTCTGTCTGTCTGTCTATCTATATTTCTATATTTCTATCTATCTATCTATCTATCTATCTATCTATCTATCTATCTATCTATCTATCTATCTATCTATCTATCTATCTGTCTATCTGTCTATCTATCTATCTATCTATCTATCTATCTATCTATCTATCTATCTATCTTACAGTATTTACCACTCTTTGTTAATGAATGCTGCAATTAAACTGTAAACCTGTTATAACTTGGAACTGTTAGGTTGACAACTTAATTACTTAACTTAATTACTTTAATTACGCACAGTTAATTTACTTGATAATATGGGTTTACTCACTTTAAGTCGACTAATCCCTTTTTAAAATGTATAGTAAGCTGATAATACTGTAATAAATACTGTATTATACTTTAGTTTTACTTCTGTAGTTTTACTACAGTAAATAGTGGTGTGTTGTAGTATAATATACTTGTATAAAACCGCAGTATTAGTTAATTTTTTTGCTATGGTGATATAACTGTAGTAATAGTAACTTTAGAATTACCTCAACAGATTAATACATGTACTTTACTACTTTACTTTACTACTATAAGTGGTTATAGCAGTTTTTCATGTGGGATACTACAAGATTTAGGGTGTTTTAAAGAATTTTTGTTTTATTAATTATTTAATTCATTAATTTCCCTACAGCTTAGTCCCTTATTTATCAGGGGTTGCCACAGTGAAATGAACCGCTAACTATTCCACTCATATTCCACTAATACACTAGGGGCGATTTAGTTTATTGAATTCACCTATAGTGCATGTCTTCGGACTATAGGGGAAACCGGAGCACACGGAGGAAACCCACGCCAAGACAGGGAGAACATGCAAACTCCACACAGAAATGCCAACTGGCCCAGCCGTAACTCGAACTAGAAACCCTTTTGCTGTGAGGTGTTAGTGCTAACCACTGAGCCACCATGCCGCCTAGTAATTATTTGTTATCACAATTTATTTTTTAGTGGACATGAAAAACTCAAATCTGGGAATGATTAAAATCTTATTATACAGTTGTAGTTGTATATCTGAATATACTGTTGTAGAATTAGTATACCAATTATAGATATTTAATAATGAAGATGTATTTATTTTACATTTAACCATTTATGTTTTAAGTGAATTATATTTGTTATGTTTTTCATTCATAATGCATTAGCCAATGCTAAAAAAGCTGGCATGACAATAAGCCTGAAGTTAACAACACTAATACATATTAATACAAGTGTAAAAGTAGGTAAATTTTTAGAAAATTTAAATAATAAGTGATATTAACTTACAGAGCCTTCGAGTTCAATTCCAGAATGCTGTTCTTTGTGCATCTCCCATTGAACAGCACAAACTGTGAAGAAAACTGATATAAATTTAGCACATAATAAACGTTAAAATAGCCCTAAAATTGCTTTACAAGCTCAATTAACCTGGAAAAAATAGACTGATAAAAATGAATCTGCTGATTTTTACCAGAGGAGATGAGCAGGGTGAGCAGAATGATACCGCGCAGCATCTTGTTTGCCAAAGAGTTGAAACACAATGATACTAAAATGTCTTGTTTGCTGCAGTTTTTGGTGGCAAACACCTCCTTTGTTCAACCAAAAACCACACTCATTGCGAAGCGAGATTTATAAATAACCTGCTAACTCTTAACACCCTTGACTTGATAAAGCCTTTTTTTAATCTTCCTGTTTGTTATACTGGTTTTAAATAATAATGCATATATTATAGAGCAAAGTATAGCGATATGTTGCACCAATAAAACCAGGGTTTTTGCAAGCATGCAATGTATAAAGTTAACTTGTTCATTTGTCTAGGTCACTTTTTTATGCTACAGGCCTTGAATGCAACTATATGCATGCAAAATGCAGCATCATAATTGTGTGTGTGTGTGTGTGTGTGTGTGTGTGTGTGTGTGTGTGTGTGTGTGTGTGTGTGTGTGTGTGTGTGTGTGTGTGTGTGTGTGTGTGTGTATATATATATATATATATATATATATATATATATATATATATGAGCAATTCCATGCAAATGTCAACCTTGCCATGAAAAAAATTAAGTTTTTACTAAAATACAAAAACCGTTTTTTGGTTTTTTGGGAAAACAGGTATTTTACAGTACGTTAGAAATACTCAAAAATGCATCTGTCAATGTTTTCAAGCTATTCTATTTGATTTACCAAAGTCACACAAGTGGCATTTTCACATCTGTCACATCCATACCAGAGAGATATCACATCCATAACGACCCTTTTTACACATAAATGTCAAAATATTAAATAAAATAAAAACAATCATTTTTGTTTTATAGAGAGCCAACTCTTATCCTTTTGATTATTATTGTTTCTTTTGGGTTGTGCAGTTTAATTCACAGAATATCTACAAAGTATGTTATAGACTGTAAACCTGCAGACTTTTTTTTGTCTCATCCATAACGCATGTTTGTTTTTCAACATTTAAAGTACAAAACATGTTTATAGTTTGATATTTTTCTGGTCCCTTAATTCTGTGGTCAGTTGTTCTGGAAAATATAACAAAAGTTTCAATATATTGTTAACATGTACTTTCTCTGTGAATTTATGTTTTGAGTTTTTTTACTGCAAATGTCACATCCATAACACGCTGGAATTGCTCATATATATATATATATATATATATATATATATATATATATATATATATATATATATATATATATATATATATATATATATGTGTGTGTGTGGCAGAATCATTTGCAAATATCAGATTTGTATGGCTATTTTTAGACTAACGCCACTGTAGCTTTTTTATAGAAGATTATAGGTAAATCTCTTTTACTCACTCTCTTCTATATTTGTATTGACTTTCAAGAAGAGGGTGTTACTTTAACTTGAGGACCTGTCCTTTAACTTGAGGTTTTCACACTTTTGCACAGTCATTTTGCACTGAAGCCATATCTCCAATCTACAAAGTTGCACCACTGCCAACCAATAACTGCCATTGATATTGAACACTATTACACTAAACATTAGTCGCGACATTCCAAGGTATGTTAATCATTCATCAGAAAAATCGACCTTCTGCCACTTTTTCAAATGATCAACTTGAAGTCAAGTTATTATTTGTTGCTCTCACAACTGGGATCGATGACAAGACTTTTATCAGGTAGTGTAGTGTTTATTGGCTAATCGCAATTGGCTAAACTCCAGAAATTATGAGTTTGGAATGGGCGTGAGATATCAATGCATGTGTGGTGTGGTTGTGATGGAGAAGTCAAACACAAATTCAAGCATTTGTTCTATTTGTAAATGTATATCAACAACACATCAACCTTTGCTTCACACATTTTATTGCAGACAAAACGATGAGACAAACCCGCAGAAAGCTCATATATAAAATCACAATGATCACACCATTGGCTCCGGTGCACTCTGCTAAATTTGGTCAGCTTTCCCAGCTAAAGCGAAACACTCTTTATGTCTTGCATTTCTTCAATGAATCAGTTGATCTTCTGCATAATAAAGCCCATAGGCTCATTAGCACACACCGATATTAACACAGATAGTTTTAGCACGATCATCAGTGGAAAGTTCTTCAGTCAGAACGTCCATGTACTTGTTCACAAACCACCTGCACAGAGACTTAAGGAACCCGATCCCATCACAGACAATCGCCAGCTGATTTTTAATATCATCCTGTAACAAACCCAAGCAGAATTAACGTCAATTGTTTATATACTCTATAATACTGAAGTTCCTGTATTAGAATAAGATGAATGTATTAATGAAATTGTTCACCCAAAAAATGTAATTCTGTCATCATTCACTCGCCTTGGTTCAACACTATTTGCATTTCTTGAACACAAAAGAAGATCATTTGAAAAATGGTAACCATTAGCCGCATTTCCACTGTCGGGCCAGTGCGAGCCAGGGCTTTAATTGAGCTGGGCCGGGCCAATCGCCAGGAAGATTGAGCAGTGGGGCCGAAATCATGTCGCGTTTCCACTGTTGGGCTAGTAGCTCACAGCGCGTCATGCAAACGCCGCCCCCAGAACATCCCCCGTATCAAACGTCACACAACTTGCCCACTTCAGCGGGAATCAGGTAGATAAAGCACACCATCACATCATCCCGAAACCATGAAGATAACCGAAACAAACAAATGACACGTTACTGTACAGCAGTAAATGATATGTCTATACGCACGGGCCTGTGTGTTTTCATTTATTATTATGTTGGCTTGAGAAAAACAACATACTGTTATACTACTCTGTCCTTGAAAACAAACGTTTCTCCTCCTAGGCCGTTCATGCCACAAGGCCCAAATGTGGTCAAAATGTGCTTTCTACATTCAAGATTGCTGCTATATCTCCTCATGCCTGTAAGACTTATAATTTTTTTTATAAAAAATGTTAAATATTAAATTTTTTATAATCCGGGCATATAAAAAAATTATACAAGCCCCAAATTTGGCCAAAAGCTGTATATAGATGCGTTAGATTTTGTTGCTATATCTTTAAGGTTTGTCAGACTTATAGTTTTCCAATAAATAATTTTTAAGCATAATTTTTCTTATAATATGGCAAGCCATTTTTGACTTAAACTCCATATTTTTTACTGATTCGGCAAGCCATTTTTGCAAGAATCACTTTCACACTTATTAAGCATTGTATTTTCAAAAAAATACGGCAAGCCATTTTTACATAATGTTCATTCCCTTAGTCCCTTTATTAATCAGGGGTCGCCACAACGGAATGAACCGCCAACTTATCCAGCATTTGTTTTACACAGCGAAAGCCCTTCCAGCCGCAACCCAACACCAGGAATACATAATGTTCAAGTCCAGTTTTTGACACTCATAAAGACTGTCATAGAAACATCGGGGTTGATTTAGATGACTCATATTGCCAAGAAGCTTTGATGTATCATCACTAACCTGTCAAATGTCCCCTTAGCAATAAAGCAGTATAACCTAGCAACCATTTAAAAATCGCAATATCTCTACATCTGAACATCGTAGGGACCTGGGCATTGGCTTGTTTGACTCATGCTAGCAAATGGGACTTCCTGTGTACTATGCATGGTAACAATGATAATGGAAGCCAAGTGCTAATAACGATTAGCTACATGCTATGAATGATTATCTAAATGCAATAACATATGCTAGAAATGCCTACTAAGTATTAGCATTTGATCAAACATGTACACGAGCATTGCCATCTAGCAACTGCTTAGCAACCACCTAACAATGCCATAAACGTTAGACTTTCTCAAGCCAACATCAAAGTTTATCAATGAACTTTAGGTACTAGTATTCACTTACTCACCGACCGACTGTTGGCATCGTTCATCGAGTGGTCTCGGTTAATAACTCGGTAGAAAAAGGGTTTTATAACATCTTCATTTAGATAGACGCAGTCAAAAATTCAGCCCAAATGCTCCGGAGAGACCTGAAACATATTAATTTTTCCTTATAGGCTATATGACACTTAGATGTTGCATATTATTCTGTGATCTTAAGGAAAGTCTTCAGTATTTCAGCACATAAGAGCAAGTAATAAAATATAGCCTATATTGTGTTGCGCTCAGCAGCTTTTCACTACTAAAGCTCTTCATTTAAATTTCATTTTTCAATTTTAGCTCATCATATAAAAACATCAACACTTGTTTGAGGACACAGAACACATTTTGTAGTTTCCCCAATGGATTTTTAAAGCGACGCTGCACAGGACAGAAAAAAAAAGGTAGCGTAGTTTCTGCTTACACTCCCCCAAAAAATGCTGTTTGCACGGACCTCAGCCTATAAGGCTAAATGTTTTCTTCCCCTTATTTATTTATTTGTTTATGTGTTTGGCGCATGTACTCATGTGCGATCGGAAACAATAGTGTAATGACGGCAAGCCATCTTTTGCAGACTCGGGGTAAAGTCCGCCTCTCCTTTCACTCCGCCCTGAAGCCCCAGTTGGCCATCCTTGGCTCAAGGTATTCAGCGGTTGGTATTCACTGGCCCCAAAAAGCCCAGCTTTGGCCCGATTAGGCCCCGGAAGTGAAAGTGGAAACGCGACTGGCCTTGGCTCGCCCTGGCTCGCTCGCTTTAGGCGCGATAGTGAAAACGCGGCAATTGACTTCCATAGTATTTGTTTTTAGTCTACTAGAGAAGTCAGGTTTTCAGCTTGTTTTCAAAATATCTTCTTTTTGTGATTTTGTTTAAGGTTTTAAAACCACACAAGAGTGAATAAATGATGTTCATTTACATTTTAGGGTGAACTATCCCTTTAAAAGGGTGTTCTTTCTGAGGATTGACCTTAGTTGCTGTATTGGAGATATGTTGCCTCAGCTTTCCCATGGTCCACTTGCAAGCCCAGCATACTCCAGGCAGTTGTTCCTTTGGAATTTCACCCTGACAAGACAACATGAAGCATGTTAGACTCAATGTCACTTAGAAACTATTTCATAACTGAAAACAAGCATAACTAGCTGTTTCAAAACTGCTTCTTTGTATCTTGCAAACACTCGGTTTTATATCACACTGATAAAAATTATTCAACGATGATTCCTGGGATTTACTACATTTTTTAAGTTAGGTGGTTGTAAATTATTTCAAGAATTCACACTTAGCTCATGATTTAAACATAGCTTGTTTGGCATGCTGTCCCAGGAGAGAGCCCTGAGCACAAGGGATCCTCGGGCCCAGGGCTACCTCCCTTTTGCAGGGCGAGGGGAGATTGAGCTCAGGTCGATCTCAAACCCCCCCCCCCCCCCCCCCCACCAGCTGCTGAGGCTAAGGTAAACTTCCTAAGACATTTAGAAAAAGATTTAGGCACATTATGTCTATAATATATATATTATATGCTTGAAGTTTCTGCCAACCCGGCTCTACATCACAACTTTTCAATCCAGATGGACGGGGCAACCATTACTGCATCCAAAATGGTGAAAAGCCTTGGAGTAACGATTAATGACCAACTAAACTTCTCTGACCACATCTCTAGAACTGCTCGATTATGCAGATTTGCACTCTACAACATCAGAAAGATCCAACCCTTCCTATCTAAACATGCAGCTCAACTTCTTGTTCAAGCTCTTGTTCTCTCCAGACTGGACTATTGCAACTCTCTACTAGCCGGGCTTCCAGCTAACTCTATCAAGCCTCTTCAGATGCTTCAGAAAGCAGCAGCACGAGTGGTCTTTAATAAACCTAAAAGAGCACATGTCACTCCGCTACTCATCCGTTTGCACTGGCTGCCAGTTGCTGCTCGCATCAAATTCAAAGCTCTGATGTTTGCTTACAAAGCCACTTCTGGCTTTGCTCCTTCTTATCTGCTCTCACTTCTGCAGATGTATGTGCCCTCCAGAAACTTGCGTTCTGTGAATGAATGTCGCCTCGTGGTTCCATCCCAACGAGGGAAGAAAGCGCTTTCCGAACGCTCATGTTCAATCTGCCCAGTTGGTGGAATGAACTCCCTAACTGCATCAGAGTCACTCGCTGTCTTCAAAAAGCAACTAAAAACTCAACTATTTAGTCTCCACTTCCCTTACTAATATGCAACTCCCTCTCTTACTCCGCCACTAACTACAAAAATTAAATAAATAAATATTACTAATACTTAGACTTTACATACCTGAAACTTGCCTACAGCACTTATTCATTGTTGCTCTTATAGTTGTGTAAATTGTTTCCTTGTCCTCATTTGTAAGTCGCTTTGGATAAAAGCGTCTGCTAAATGACTAAATGTAAATGTACATTTGGACAATGGGAGGAAACCGGGGAACCCAGGGGAAACCCACGCAGACACAAGGAGAACATGCAAACTCCGCACAGAAATACCAAATGGCCCAGCGAGGACCCGGCGACATTAGTATTTTTGCTCTGAGGCAGTGCTAGTCACTGAGCCACCGTGCCGGCCCCTTTAAGGATAAAGATGAAAGAAGGGGAAGACACTCCTTCCAGATGAAGATAGTTGTAGAAAGGAAATTGCCTTGAACTATTGCCTGCTCTTTCGCTACGCCTTCTGGATTTGCTCCTGTGTATGTGGAATGGTTTGGACTGCTTACATGTGGCTCACACTCTGTCTGTTTACATGTTGATGTCACTGCCTAAGCCCCTTAATAAACTTTCGCATATGGATTCTAACACTGTCTCAGCCTCCTCGTGGGCCAGCTGTGTCAATCATGTGCATGTCTCGAAATTGGTTTAATATTAAACTTCACTTATTTGGTCAATTTTAACAAATAAGTTTAGTTAAACATTACTAAATTTAATTTGTTTAAATTCAACCCTTATAAATTGTTTGCAGAAATTAGTTTTTTTTTCAGTGCAAAAAAATAGTAAAGATTTGGCACACTAGGGGTGTTATTTTAACGATCTAGATCTAAAGTCTAAAGTGCAAGGCGCAAAAACAGTAAGGGTGTGTCCGAATCCACTTTTGTTATTTTAAGGACAGGGTTGTGCTTATTCTCTTAATGAGTTTTGGGTGTTTGAGCATAACCCATTTCTCATTCCCTTTAAGAGTCAGTTGCATCGGTTGCTATTTACATGGCGGACTTTGTTAGTGGAAAAACTTAATGCTTCACTAGCAAGAAAATAGTTAAACAGAGCATCTGCATCGCGAGAATAAAGAATGAGCCTCCTACATTCTTCCTCTTTATTTTCTCTTTACTTTTTACTTTACTCCTTTACTTGTCGATAAGGAAACGGTGTTGTACGCACTCCACTGAAGACATCCATTAGCCTATGTAATAGTTTAATGAACATACTTGACGCTATACATACATTACAGCCTACATATTTAATTTCATTAGTTTAGACTGCTTACATGTGGCTGACGCTCTGTCTGTTTACATGTTGATGTCACTGCCTAAGCCCCTTAATAAACTTCCACGTATGGATTCTAACACTGTCTCAGCCTCCTCGTGGGCCAGCTGGGTCAATCATGTGCACGTCTCGAAATTGACAGAAAGAGCTACTACTGTAAAAAATTGTAAAGCGCTGAAGATGAGCATGAAGATTAGGCTGACAGATTTTGTTTTAGAAACCATGGCATCTAAAGTTACAAATAATGACACATCTTACTAGTGATCATGAGCTGAATGTTAATCGACCATCTACACTTTTCCAAGAGTAGAAGACTTCCATTGGCTTTAAGTCCGCTATGAAAAGTCTGTGGGATGGAGTTTTCAGGTAACAGTTTGCCACATCTAGCACAAGAGCTTCTGTTTAATCCTTCATATAATCGCCAGATGCTGTTCGCCGTGCAAGTGGCAGATATATGTCAAATTGAACACCACATACACCATCGCAAACAGGCTTGCACTGAGTAAACTAACATCGCTACTCCTAAAAAGACCGTTATTGCTATTAACACGTATGCATCCAATATGGTACAGTATGTGTCAAAAGCATCAGTGCAATATCAGACAGCACTTGTGTGAACAGCACAGTTATACCGTTAACAGATTCATTCAAGCAGTGCGTGCAGGGCCGGTGAGTGCTCCGTGTATGCTTTGGTCACTCAGTTATGTTATAAAAATTTATTTTCTTGTGATAACGGGATTTCGTTGAGACATATTTTCCTCACGCTTGCATGTATATATATTAATTTTTTTTTGCTTGTTAGTTTGATTAGTGTTGATTTCAAATACAATAAATATGTTTGTATAAAACGTGTAGTAACGGTGCTCATATATATAATATAATATAAATACTGTATATATTAAAACAGTTAATTTGTTTGTATTACCATATTTGTTGCAACTATAATTAATATAATTACCACAAATTACCAGTACTTTATTGTTTAAAAACACTATATAACAATATAAAAACAAAATATATCTTACTATAATTTACTACAGTATTTGTCGTGGGAAAACTTAAATAAAACAGTTATTAGAAAATTAAGCAAACAAATACTATTCAATCAATGGAGTAAAATAACATTTTAGTGTTATACATTTATTAAATGTAAAAAAATAGACATTTTTGTTTATTTCTGCAAAAGGTTTTAACCTTGCATTTTCATTTTTAATTTCAGCTCCATCAAATGTTTCAAAAGCAATCGAACGATGCAAAATGACAAATTTCCAAAATTTTTAACTATTTTTTTTATTATTATTGGCAATATGCATTAATTTAATAAAACATCTTAATCGAAACACTGCTAACTCTAATGTGGAAGTGAAAAATAAGGTTTGTCTATTATAGTGGGACATAAATAACAGTGTTACTTTCGTTCCCACAGAAACTCTAAAACCTGATTTACTTTTAAACTGAAAAACTCAGACATTTCAAACCTAAAAATTTGTTATTGCACTAAATAATAACCTGTAAATTGATCATTAATGTGATGCATGAAAAGAAAAACACAAAAAAGGAAAAAAAGAAGCGCTATACAATTATGTACTCTCTGCATTAAAAAAAAAAATGAAAATTTGAAGCTAACTGCGGGACACAATCCCCAAATCAGCTGATATTTGGCAGATTCAAATCAGATCCCATCAAGGGTTGCATCCATAATGTGCTGTTATAGCCTGTAAAGCAAATGTTATCAGGACTTCGAGAAAATAGCTTTACCTTTATCCCACTTTCATCCCACTGCAAACCAATAACTGCCATTTGATATTAAACACTGTTACATTAAACATTATTATAGTCAGGGCAATCCAGGGTATGTTATTCCCAGTTAACAACCGCTTAACAACTATACTTTTGGTCAAATATGAGAAAAAGTGTATTAGATATGTTTCAAATCCTAATTTTGTACCTATTATTGCACTATTATTTTTGTAATTAGAATTTACCTTTCTGTTTGGTGTGTTACTTATGTCCCACGTTACCTTCGTCCTTGCTTTATATTTATTTATATTAAGTTAATCGTAAAATGTATTGTGCTAATAAAGCTGGCATGGGAATAAACCTAAAGACAATACCAACGACACTTATCTTACATGCTATTACATGTAGGTAAAATAAAGATAAAAAATGAGATCATAAGTGATATTGACTCACAGAGCCTTTAAATTCAATTTCCAGAAAGGGTTCTTTGTGCATCTCCAAGTGAGCAGCACAAGCTGTAAGGAAAAAGATTTAACACATATAAACGTTAAACTAAGAAAATAGGATGAATAAAAATGCATTATGGGCACATTAAAGATGGTTAAGACAGACTAATAGACTGATATAAGTGAATCTGATGGTTTTTACCTGAGGAGATGAGCAGGGTGAGCAGGACGATACCGCGCAGCATCTTGTTTGCCAAAGAGTTGAAACAGAATGACACTAAAAGATCTTGTTTAGAGAAGTTTTTACGACCACGTTCAACCAAAACCCAAACACATTGCGAAGTGAGATCTATTTAAAAACTTGACAACTCTTAACACTTTAACTTGATACTTTAAGTTATAATGCATATATTATAAGGGGAGGTATGGTGACATGTTGCCCCAATAAAACCAGGGTTTTCACACCTCAAAAAAAACTTACTTTTTTTTTAAACCTTAATTGGTTGGTATGACAATATAGATTTTAAAAATATGCACCTACTAAAGTGCCAACCTAGTAATAGAGTCATTTTGCATATCTGACTGACTGAAGCTGTATAATATGGAGTCAGATAAGACTCAAAAGTAATTCACACAAAAGACACAATGTACATATAGGGTGGATATATATATAGTGTAGAAAGTGCAGTGTGACAGCGGCTGTAATCAGTCAGCATTAGCTGACTACAAGTTTTGAAATCCACACAAAAGATAGAATGTCTAAACTCTTGCACAGCCCATTTTTCAGATTTCAGATTCAATTTGATTTCTCATATAATATAATATATATATATATATATATATATATATATATATATATATATATATATATATATATATATATATAGTAACAAATTGGATATTTTTTGTTTTTCTCCTGTTGCGCTCAACAAACAAAAAATGAACAGAGAAGGGTCTCTGGACCTTAAGGTTAACTTTCTCCAAATTTCAGGAGGTAGATTATTGACTATATAATCATGCTGACACTACAAACCTCAAATTTGGTCTTTGCAATCAGAAATAATGTGCACCTAGCTGAGAGAGGTGGTGGGCCTGATCAACTCAATCTACTCTCTTACCTATTAGGCCGACCTTTGGCCAGCACCCAAATTTTGACTATAAAGGTGAGGGTTTCTTGCTGAAGCATTGGAAGCTCAGCCGTGGGATAAGCGCGCATCGCCCGGCATTCTCGGACACACGTGTTGGTTTTCCAATGTGACTGCAACGGGCTCCCCAGTCTTTGAAGAGGAAACGATGGCACGTCTCTGAGGTTGTATATACTTGTATCAAATTGCTTGAAGTTTTCATTATCTGTCTTTTATTCATGTAATCTCATCTTTATTTCGCATTGTAAGCCTTTTATGCAATTTTGTCATATTTTGATTAATGATGTTCATGAGTATGATTCATGATTATTGAATATTATTGTGATAATTGATATCAGCTGTGTGTACCAGCAATAAACAGTTGTGTTGCTTGATTAGTATGGTGTATGGACCATTATTGGTGCCTTCTCTTGTCGATTAGCACCACACTTGTCTCACTTGAGTAAAAATTTAAACCATACTAAAACCTTTTTGGTATGCTGAAACTATTTACATACTAAAATTTGGTACATACTAAAACATATATATATATATATATATATATATATATATATATATATATATATATATATATATATATATATATATATATATATATATATATATATATATATTAGTTGAAGTCAGAATTATTAGCCCCCCTTTGTTTTTTCCCCAAATGTTCGAAAATCTCACTCTTAAACACTCTACCTGCCTCTACTCCAATCGCTGGCAGACTGGTGTCACTATAATCTTTTTGATTGTGAACAACAGCAAGAAAAAAAATAAACAGTCCATTTAAATTATTACATTCAAAACAGAGAAGCAGATCGGTATGACTTTACCAAATGCCTCATGCTTGCCGTGCTAAAACATTTGCCATTGGTATGCAGAGGAATAATCTACTCTGAATGCTGCAGGTGTGAGAGACGGCTGTGGGGTACTGTGCTGCCTTGAGTGCTTTGAGGCAGGGAAGAGACCGACAACATCACCCGCAGCTCGTTGTCAAGAGTAATGTTAGGAAAGGCATCTTACAATTATTGTCACACAGAGACATTGTTATAGGTTATATGTGTGAAAATAGAAACAAATGATGGCTCAGCCGATGTAGCACTATGGTGCAGAGGTGCTTTTATTTACAGTGCAAAAAAAAACTAAAATGAAGTAGACAAAATATATATACAAAATGTTTTTGCTTTCCAGACTCAATACTTCTAAACGCCAATACGCCACTACTCACACTCCAAACTTCTACGACTCCTTCGTAGCTTGTAGATGAGACCTTCTTCCCTTTTTGCTGGGCCGTTAAATAGGTCCTCATTACCGCTACTACGTCTTCCTCCATGGTGGTTGCACCTTGTGGGTCTCAAGTAGGACTAGATTTAGCCCCCTTCTCACCGGTTACCTCCTCCTTCTCATCCACTGTGTCCCATGCAACATTTTCCATTGCTGTTTTTTTTTTCTGGGATCTCAGACCCTTCCTTGTCTGTTTTCCAGAATGCACTGATTTTCGACTTGCCATCCCACTTCTGACACCACTTGTTATGGAGACGACTTTTTTTCAGGTCTCAAACCTTTCAATGCTTCAAAAAAAATTAAAAATGGCAACGTTAAAATAGCACAATAGTGCAAAGCGTTTTTGTTTACAGTGCTCAGTGAAAAAATCCCCAAAATAATAACCAGCAAAAAAAAAAACATCTTTGCAAGACAAGTAGCTCTTGGCTTACGTTTTTTTTCTACGAATAAAGAAATATGTTTACTCAACTTACTGCTCCACACAACTCCACAACCTACTTCTACAGCCCACCAGCTGCAACCACCATAGAGGAAGATGTAGTAGCGATAATGAAAACCTTTTGAATGGGCCATCAAAAAAAGAAAGAAGGTCTTATTTATGAGCTACGGGGGAGTCGTAGGAGTTAGGAGAGTGAGTAGTGGCATAACGGTGTTTAGAAGTACTGAGCCTGGAAAGCAAACACTTTGTATATATTTGTTTTGTTACTTTACTGCCTTTATTTATTTATTTTGTTGTTTGTTTATTTTTGTATATATATTTTGTCCTATTTTTGGGGTGATTTTGGGATTGGCCTCTTTTGCACTGTAAAGAAAAGCACCTCTGCACCATAGTGCTACGTCAGCTGAGCCATCATTTGTTTCTTGTTTCACAGTTATAGACAGATTTTACAACATAGAAAATGTATTAAAGGGCTATATTATTAATATAGGCTTCTTGGCATTGGTCAGGGCCCCTTATTTCCCGGGGCCCTAAGCGGCTGCTTACCTTGCTTATTGGTTAAGCCCACCCCTGCACGCCCCCATACTGAATGTCAGGCCCGGATTGGCTAATCGGGAGAACCTGGAGAATTCCCTAGCTGCTTGCACTTTTTTCATTTAATTGTTTATTCGACCATAGCCACACTCTTTTTATTCATTAATTTGCCGCAGCTCCGCTCTTTTTATTTATTTTCTCGCAGCCCTGTGAGCAAAATGCAGCCCGCAGGTTAATGATCATTGTTGTTAGCACGTTAAGTTACGACGCTGCCGATCCGAGTTCGAACCTCACCAGAGTATAATATATATTTTTCATTTTCAGTTTTAAGAAGTAAAAACTGTTTGGGTTACTTATGTAGAACTTCAAAAACATTTGAAGTTGTAAAGCAGCTGTGTTCTTGAAAAAGACATGTTAGTGTTATTTGAAACTGAATTGGAAATAACGTTATTTTAATATAGTCAGTCGTCGACTGAGGTGGGCCGGTGTAAGGCTTGCAACTCGGAGTCCCACTCCGGCCCTGCTAAATGTATCCGCAAACCATGATTTTTCCTTCATCAAACTTGACTGGTTTCTGTGAGAATCTTGTGTCCATGCGGGTTCCAGTAGGTCTTCTGCAGTATTTGCGATGATTGGGATGCAGCTCAACAGATGATTCATCAGAAAAATCTACAGTCTGCCGCTTTTCTGAATGATCAACTAGAAGTCAAGTTATTATTTGTTGCTCTTACAACTGGGATCGATGACAAGACTTTTATCAGGTAGTGTAGTGTTTATGCAGATTACTTTATTGCTGCATATTTGGCTTAATTCCAGAAATTATGCGTTTGAGTTTTAAATGGGCTTGAGATATTGATGCATGTGTGGTGTGGTTGTGATGGAGAAGTCAAATACAAATTCAAGCATTGGTTCTATTTGTAAATGTATATCAACAACACATCAACCTTTGCTTCACACATTTTATTGCAGACAAAACGATGAGACAAACCCGCAGAAAGCTCATATATAAAATCACAATGATCACACCATTGGCTCCGGTGCACTCTGCTAAATTTGATCAGCTTTCCCAGCTAAAGCGAAACACTCTTTATGTCTTGCATTTCTTCAATGAATCAGTTGATTCTTCAGCATAATAAAGCCCAAAGGCTCATTAGCACACATGGAGATGAGAACAGATAGTTCTAGGACCATCAGTAGTGGAAAGTTCTTCGGTCAGAATGTCCATGTACTTTTTCACAAACCACCTGCACAGAGGTCTAAGGAACCCGATCCCATCACAGACCTGCGCCAGCTGATTTTTAATTTCCTCCTGTAACAAACCCAAGCAGAATTAACGTCAATTGTTTATATATTCCTGTATTAGAATAAGATCAATGTAATAATGAAATTGTTCACACAAAAATGTAATTATGTCATCATTCACTTATCTTGTTCTAACACAAAAGAAGATATTTTAAAGAATGTTGGAAAACGGTAACCATTGACATCCATAGTATTTGTTTTTAGTCTACTAGAGAAGTCAGGTTTTCAGCTTGTTTTCAAAATATCTTCGTTTTGTGATTTTGTGTAAGGTTTTAAAACCACACAAGAGTGAATAAATGGTGTTCATTTACATTTTTGGGTGAACGATCCCTTTAAAAGGGTGTTCTTTCTGAAGATTGACCTTATTTGCTGTATTGGAGATATGTTGCCTCAGCTTTCCCATGGCCCACTTGCAAGCCCAGCATAGTCCAGGCAGTTGTTCCTTTGGAATTTCGCCCTGACAAGAAAACATTAGACTCAATGTTTTGACTCCTAGAAACCGTTTCATAATTGAAAAACAAGCATATCTAGCTGTTTCAAAGCTGCATCTTTGTATCTTGCAAACACTCGATTTTACATCACACTGATAAAAATGATTCAAAGATGATTCCTGGGATTTACTAAATTTTTAAGAGGTTACAATTGATTTATTTGGGCAGAATTTTAACAAATAAGTTAAATTGAACATTTAATTGAATTTTAACGATCATGATGCAAAGTCTAAAGCGCAGGGCGCAAAAGCATTAAGGGCTTGTCCGAATCCACTTTTGCTATTTTAAGGACGGAAAAATATGGTTTGCACCCTGACGCATTGTCTAACAGCGTTGTGCTTATTCTCTTAATGAGTTATGGCTGCGTTTTGAGTATAACATGCAATAAACCAATCAGAGTCTCATCTTCCGAGTCAGTTGTGTCGCACTATGGTGTATTTGCTATTTGTAACAGTTAAACAAACCATCTGCAGCGTGAGGATAAGAACTATCATCTGCCATTCGGCCTCTTTATCTTTACTTGTACTCTTCACTTTACTCCTTTACTTTTGTCAATAAGGAAACAGTGTTGTACACACTCCACTGAAGACATCTATTAGCCTACATATTTAATTTCGTTCGGTAAGTTCAAGGATTTGTTTCAAAGCTATTTCTAAATTGAGTTCTAATTTCCAGCAAATTAATAAATGAACAATAATAAGGAAGTGTGGTCAAAAACTGAGTTAGACCCAAACACACGTCCTAATCTTATGCCCCACATGATGATGCAGATGTCTCCAAAACTTGACAGGTGGACAAATCTAAACCTGTTTTTATTAAAACAAATATAAATATGCATACGTAAGACCAGGGTTTAATTGGTCAAAGGCGGAGTCTATTTCAGTTCTTAAAAATAGCAACACTCCAACTATGCGCCCTAACACACCTTCTTTATAGACTGGCATACCCATGAGTCCACAATGTGGCGCGAATGGATTTGCTATTTAAATAATGTGACACAAAACGGGAAAATTACTGTGGTGCTGGTCTGAAAATAGCAACAAATCGTCCATAAACATGTTGCTTCTTATTGCGCAGAGTGTATGTAGTGTGTGTACTGTTTGTTTGGCATATTTATAGCTGCATAATCCACCCACATGAAAATGTACTAAAGTAATTCATATTAAATACTTAGGGGTGTCAAAATTATTATGTACTGACGTCATTTATCTCATAAAGCGCTCTGTCGCGAGGGAGGCGAGCGTGGGTATTCACAATACTCCAGGCGCCAGCTAAAATGCAGAAACTGTGCACAATTTCACTGTGTGTGTGTGTTTTGTGGACAGACTCTCCCTGACACTTACAGCAGAAGCCTCTATTTCTCTGTGATTGAGGGAATGAAAGTAAACTCCAATTCTCTTGCTCTCTCTCTCTCTCTGTGTGTGGCCCATTTCACCTGCTGGCGTGACTTTTCCTTCCCTCTCTTTTCCTCTCAGCTGTTACAGTGATACTTCTGGATATAGGTCTGCATTCCCACGGCTGTACCTGTGCATTGTTGCGGGACCCGACAAGATTATATTATAATAAATAAATAAATTAATATAAATTTCTGAATAAAGCACGGGAGCGGTTGGTAACTCTAGTGTAATTTTAAGGAGGATTTTTAGGAGTGGACGGTCTCCCAGTATCGCTCCCAAGCAAGCGTGCACGTGTGTGTGTGTGTGTTTAAAGACAGCTTGTTATAGTCACCCCCCAATATAAAACACTGTGTATGGAAAGCATCGTCAATGCACCGTGATGCACCGAGATATTGAATTGAACCGAATTGATGGCATAATAATCGTAACCGAATCGAACCGTGAGACCAGTATAGGTTCACACCACTATAAATACTATAGTGTTTTTAAACCATACTATAGTAAACCATACTATAGTGAGAAATAGTGTATTATATTGCATTTGCAACTCTTATTTAATGAATGCTGCAGCATACTGTAGTACTAAGAAAAAAACATTTTTTTACCATTGACTTCCATGGTGATTTGGAATATTTTGGAAGTCAATGGTTAAAAGTTTCTGACATTTTTCTAAATTTCTTTTCTTTTTTTCTTCCGTGATCATCAGAAAAAGGTTTGAAACCACTTGGGGGTGAGTAGTAGTATGTTTTTATTTTGGGCTGAACTAACCCTGTTAAAGTGATACATTGAGTGATCTATCTGAAGGATAGAACTGTCTCAGTTAGTTTGGGCAACTCTTCTTCATCTGTCATTCAATTAACATGTGGGGTTCCGCAGAGTTCAATACTGGGTCCTGTTTTGTTTTCCCTTTACTTACTTCTGTTAGGAAAAATTTGTGAAAAGCATGGCATAAATTACCATCTATATGCTGATGACTCTCAAATCTACTTCCCTATAAAATCTAGGGATCAATCCTCCCTTCAGGCTTTGTTTAATTGTTTGGCTGATGTGAAGTGTTGGTTCGCAAATAACTTTCTCCAACTGAATGAAGACAAGTGCGAATTCATTGTTTTTGGCCAAAAAGGTTCAGATTCTAATGGCAATCTGTAATTGCTTCCTGGGAAAATACATTCCTTTGTAAAGAGTCTTGGTGTCATCTTTGACTCTGAGCTAAAGTTTGATTGGCAAATTAATGCGGTTGTCAAAAATAGTTTTTTCTATTTTAGATATATTGCCAAGCTGAAGTCTGTCCTTTCTTTCAGTAATTTGGAGAAGGTTGTTCATGCTTTCATCTCTTCTCGTCTGGACTATTGCAACACATTGTATTTGGGTGTGAGTCAGGCCTCTCTCTCGCGACTGCAGCTAGTCCAGAACGCTGCTGCCAGGCTCTTAACAGACACAAAAAATGAGAACACATTACACCTGTACTTGTTTCTCGACACTGGCTGCCAATCCAGTTTAGAATTCAGTACAAAGTTCTGTTGTTTGTTTATAAATCCCTCCATGGCCTGGCCCCTGAGTATATTTCTGAGCTAATTATTATGCACCAAACTGTGAGATCTCTTCGCTCTATGGACCGTCTCTATTTGCAAGTTTCTAGATCACGCTTAAAATGTCGAGGTGATAGAGTTTTCTCGGTAGCAGCTCCGAGACTTTGGAACGATCTTTCACTCTCTTTAAGAACAGCTCCAACTTTTGAGTCTTTTCAGAGGTCACTGAAAACACACTTATTTTCTTTAGCTTTTAATCATGTGATGTGAGTTTATGTATTTTGGTTTTAAATATATTTACATGCATTTCAAGAGTTCCCACTTAGATATGCTTGGCATTTAAAGCAGGTTTGGCATGCTGTCCTGGGAGAGAACCCTGAGCTCAGAGATATAGTCAATAAGCATATCAGGGGATCCGAGATCAGGAAGGTCTCGATAGCTCCCCCTTTAGAAAAAAGGGGGGGAAAGGAGGAGATGGGTTGGAAGGGGGGATTCTTCCAAAACGAAGATAGAGCAGTAAGGAGAAAATGATCCATTTATAGTAAGCTAGGATCGCTCTGATTGGATTTTTACTGATTAAGGATGAATGGCCAGCAGTGCTCAATCATATCACGTGCTCCTCTCGAAATTAGTTTATGAAACTTCACTTTATGTTTTATGCACAGCACTTTGGTAATCATTGTGGTTTGTGAAAGTGCTCTAGAAATAAATTGAGTTGAGTTGAGAGTTGAGTTGAGTGTGTAAACCTGTTGTAACTTGGACATGTTAAGTTGACTGAACATAATATTGATAATTATGCACACGATTAATTTACTTAATTTTTTAAAAGTAAAGTCAACTAATCACTTTAAAAGCAGCTCACCTTTTAAAACTTTTTTTTAAAAAGTAAAGTCGCTGTAAAACTTATCTAGTTAGAGTTAAAATAATTTTTTTATTAACGGGTTTACTCACTTTTTCATTTCTTGTTTTAGTTTATAGTGAACTGATAAACTAATAAATAATTTAGTACACTTTAGATTTTAGCTCAGTGAACTTTGGTTTGTTTTAGTATAATATATAGTGGTATTTATTATAAATTTCTATAGCAGTTTTTTTTTTCATGTGGGATTTTTTTATAGTGGTCATGAAAAATACTAAGAAATCTGGAAATTATTAAAATCCTCAAGGAAGTCTGGAAAAAAAATTGTACTGAATATGAAGTAATTAGTGATCTGCAACTGTTAGTGTATATATATATATATATATATATATATATATATATATATATATATATATATATATATATATATATATATATATATATATATATATATATATATATATATATATATATATATATATATGTATATATATACTGTATATATTATAACATTATAACAGTTAATTTGTTTGTATTAACATGTTTGTTGCAACTATAATTAATAAAATTACCACAAATTACCAGTACTTAATGGTTTAAAAACACTATGTAACAATATAAAAACATATATATATATATATATATATATATATATATATATATATATATATATATATATATATATATATATATATATATATATATATATATATATTATTTACTATAGTATTTGACGTAGGAAAGCATTAATAAAAAAGTTTTTAAAAAATTAAGCAAATAAATACTATTCAATTGATGGAGTAAAATATTATTATAGTGTTATACATTTATTAAATGTAAAAAAATAGATATTATTGTTTATTTTTGCAAAAAGTAATAACTTTGCATTTTCATTTTTAATTTCAGCTCCATCAAATGTTTCAATAGCAATCGAACAATGTAAAATGACAAATTTCTAAAAGTTTTGAATATCTGTTATTATTAATGGCAATATGCATTAATTTAATAAAACATCTTAATCAAAACACTGCAGACTGTGGAAGTGAAAAATAAGGTTTGTCTATTAGCAGTGGGACATAAATAACAGTGTTACTTTCGTTCCCACAGGAAATCTTAAACCTGATTTACTTTTAAAAAGACATTTCAAACCTGAACATTTGTTATTGCACTAAATAATAACCTGTAAATTGATCATTAATGTGATGCATGACAAGAAAAACACAACTTAAGAAAATATAATCGCTACAATTATGTACTCTCTGCACTTAAAAGACTGAAATTGGGAGCTAACTGATCCCAAAATCAGCTGATATTTGGCAGATCCATCAAGGGTTGCATCCATAATAGGCTGTTATATCCTGGAAAGCAAATGTTAACAGGGCTTCGAGAAAATAGCTTTACTTTTATCTAGGGCTGGGCGATATGGCAAAAAAAAAAAAAAAACTTGATTTTTTTTTTATAAAGTTTGACCGATTCACAATTTCGTGTTGAGAGATCGAGTTTATCGAATTGATAAGAGAATATGTCTTGACAATCCACACAGACGTGACTTAGTAAAGCGTGAAGTCATGTAGGATTTTACGTGTTGCATTAGTGAATGTAAATCCCCTCGTCAGGCAGTGCTGGAGTAGCGTGAGAAAGTGGACCAAAGCGCGTTTGATGCAAAGGTATTAACAAAAGAAAAATACGCAACTTAAGATAAATGCTTGTATTTGTTGTATTTACACCAGCTCTGCGATGCATGCCCACAACTTCATGAATTTGGTGTTCAGGCTGTCACTACCATTGAAACCCAGACAGGGAGTTAGGCAGAGTATACAGAGAGTGAACCAAAGCGCATTGGTGCAATTATAATGTATCTAATGTTTGGTTTTTTTTATAAAAAAATTGCGATTCCTCAATTTAATTGAAAATTAAATCGTCTTAAAACATAAATTTGAATTAATCGAAAATATAAAATAAATCGAACAGCCCTACTTTCATCCCACTGCAAACCAATAACTGCCATTTGATATTAAACACTATTACATTAAACATTATTATAGTCAGGGCAATCCAGGGTATGTTATTTCCAGTTAACAACCGCTTAACAACTATACTTTTGGTCAAATATGAGATTGTATCAGATATGTTTCAAATCATAATTTTGTACCTATTATTGCACTATTATTTTTGTAATTAGAATTTACCTTTTTGTTTGGTGTGTTACTTTTGTCCCACGTTACCTTCGTCCTTGCTTTATATTTATTTATATTAAGTTAATCGTAAAATGTATAGTGCTAATAAAGTTGGCATGGGAATAAACCTAAAGACAATACCAACGACACTTATCTTACATGCAATTACATGTAGGTAAAATAAAGATAAAAAAATGAGATCATAAGTGATATTGACTCACAGAGCCTTCAAAGTCAAATTCCGGAAAGGGTTCTTTGTGCATCTCCAAGTGAGCAGCACAAGCTGTAAGGAAAAAGATTTAACACATATAAACGTTAAACTAAGAAAATAGGATGAATAAAAATGCATTATGGGCACATTAAAGATGGTTAAGACAGACTAATAGACTGATATAAGTGAATCTGCCGATTTTTACCAGAGGAGATGAGCAGGGTGAGCAGGACGATACCGCGCAGCATCTTGTTTGCCAAAGAGTTGAAACAGAATGACACTGAAAGGTCTTGTTTAGATAAGTTTTTACGACTACGTTCAACCAAAACCCAAACACATTGCGAAGTGAGATCTATTTAAAAACTTGACAACTCTTAACACCTTGACTTGATAGCAAAAAGAAACAAACAGTTTTTTTAATCTTCCTGTATGTTATACTTACTGTAAGTTATAATGCATACAGTGCATCCTGAGTATTTATAGCTTCACATTTTTAATGTTACAGCCTTATTCCTAAATGGATTAAATTGATTTATTTCCTCAATTCTACACACAATACCTCATACTGACAATGTGAAAGAAAACACAGTTTTTGGAATTGTTGCAAATTTATTAAAAATAAAAAACCCTGAAAAATCAGATGTACAGAAGTATTCACAGCCTTTGCTCAAGACTTTGTTGATGCACCTTTGACAGCAATTACAGCCTCAAGTCTTTTTGAATATGATGCCACAGGCTTAGCTCACCTGTCTTTGTGAATTTTCGCTTATTCCTCTTTGCAGTACCTCTCAAGCTTTATCAGGTTGGATGGGAAGCGACAGTGTACAGCCATTATCAGATCTCTCCAAAGATGTTCAATAGGATTTATAGATCTGGGCTCTGGCTGGGCCACTCAAGGACATTGACATTGGCTTGACATTGAGTTGTTGTGAAGCCACTACATTGATATTTTGGCGATGTGGTTTGGGTCATTGTCCTGCTGGAAGATGAACCGTTGCCCCAGTCAGGTCAAGAGCACTGTGAAGCAGGTTTTCATTCAGGATGTCTCTGTACATTACTGCATTCATCTTTCCCTCTATCCTGACTAGTCTTCCAGTTCCTGCTGCTGAAAAACATCCCCACAGTATGATGCTGCCACCACCATGCTTCACTGTAGGGATGGTATTAGCTTGGTTATGAGCGGTGCCTGGTTTTCTCCAAGTGTAACGCCTGGCATTCACTCCAGAGAGTTAAATTTTTAGTCTCATCTCAGAATTTAGTTTCTTATGGTCTGAGAGTCCTTCAGATGCCTTTTGGCAAATTCCAGGCGAGGAGTGTCTTCCGTCTGGCCACTCTACCACACAGGCCTGATTGGTGGATTGCTGCACAGATGGTTGTCCTTCTGTAAGGATCTCCTCTCTCCACAGAAGAACGCTGGAGCTCAGACAGAGTGACCATCGGGTTATTGATCACCTCCCTGACTAAGGCCCTTCTCCTGGTGGTTCCAAACATCTTCCCCTTACGGATGATGGAGGCCACTGTGCTCATTGGAACTTACAGAACAGCAGAAAATTTTCTGTAACCTTCACTAGCCTTGTGCCTCGAGACAATATTGTCTCTTTTGTGTGGGTTTAAAAATCTGTAGTGAGCTAATGCTGATTGATTACAACACAAAATTGGCACACTTCACATTCCACCCTAGACTTACCATAGACTTTCATTCATATGTATGCATATGCGACAGATTGCAAATGCAAGCTCATGCGAAAAGTTTTGCAGTTCGATGCATTGCAAAATTCAAGTTCAGTGAACTCTGACCTGTGAAATTGCATCATGTGACTTCGTGAGACCAATCGAAGATCAAAACATGACCTCTCAGGACAGAAATTTAAAATATGGACCAATTGCTTTTTTATCTTTAATGTCTAATCATCTTGTTTAACCCCGCCATTTTTTATAGCACTGTACGACAAAATTTTGCATGCTCAAACTCTAGTGTAACTGCGGCATAACAATCCCAAGACAGGTGCAACCAATCATAAAAAAGGATATTTAAGATAGCTGATTGCTAATTGTGCTTCTCATCAATTGTGAACCAGAAAATAGCAACATGGGAACCTCAAAAGAACTTCCTAATGACTAAAAAACTAGGATAATTCACCAACATGAACTAGGAGAAGGATGTAAAAAGCTATCACAAAGGTTTAAAGTTTCTATTTCTACGGTCAGAAATATAGTAAGAAAATGGAAGGCCTCAGGAACAGTTCTTGTGAAGGAAAGATGTGGTAGCCTGAGAAAAATGTCTGTAAGACAAAGAATGGTTAGAATGGTCACAGACAAAACACAGACATCTAAAAAGAGCTTCAGGAATGTCTTGCTCCTGATAATGTCATTGCACATCAATCTAGAGCCAAGCGCATTCTTCACAATGAACAGCTCGATGGAAGGTGATGCAGAAGAAGCATTCTGCCAACAAGAGTCATTTGAGGTAAGCAAAGGCTCATCAGGGCAAGCCTGAATCATTTTGGGAAACTATACTGTGGACAGATGAAACTAAGATCGAGTTATTTGGTCACAACCACAAGTGCTTTGCATGGCGGAAAAAGAACACTGCATCCCAGGAGAAGAACCTGCACCCTACTGTAAAATATGGTGGAAAGTCCATCATGCTGTGGAGATCTGTGGCAAGCACAGGTACTGGAAATCTTGTCAGAGTTAAAGCTCACATGGATGCACCCAGTATCAGCAGACTTCTGAAGGACAATGTTCAGGAATCAGTCAGGAGGTCAAAGTTATGCCAGGATTGGATGTTTCAGGAGGACAATAACCTAAAGCACAGTTATAGATCTACCAAAGAATTCATACAATGTTCTGGAATGACCATCCCAGTCCCCAGACTTGAAAATCATAGAAAAACTATGGATTGATTTGAAAAAGGGCCATTCACGCTCAGCACCCATCATACCTGACTGGAGAAATGTGGTAAGGAAGAATAGTCCAAAATGCCTTCAGCAAGGATTCAGGCACTATAAGAAGCATCTACAAGCTGTTATTTCAGCAAAAGTTTTCTCTAAATAATATTGATATCATTATTCTGTTGGGGTGCCCAAATATTTGCACTTGTCTGTATTTGTTATGATTTAAATTGCATTAAATCTGTTGATTAAATAAATGTCATGTCAGATTTGAAATGTTGTTTATTCCCTAGGGTATAAAATATATTCAAATGAAATTGTTGCTTTGAAAGGCCAGCAGACTATGACTTTCAATTATGATAATTATCAGGGCTGCCCAAACCTTTGCATAAAACTGTGTATCATTATGATGATATGAGATTGCTGGATTTGTCAGCTGCTTTTGACACTGTAAACCCCCAGATCCTGCTATCAACGCTTGAGTCACTGGGCTTTGCAGGCACTGTTATTCAGTGGTTCAGATTTTACCTCTCTGACAGGTCTTTCAGGGTGCCTTGGAGGGGGGAGGTGTCCAACCTACAGCATCTAAACACTGGGGTACCACAGGGCTCTGTTCTTGGGCCACTTCTCTTCTCCATCTACACGACATATTTATAAGCAGACATCCAGAAACATGGATTTTCCTACCACTGCTATGCTGATGATACCCAGCTATACCTCTTTTTTCACCCTGATGATTCCAGCTCGCATCTCAACCTGCCTGTCAGACATTTCACACTGGATGAGAGATCATCATCTTCAGCTTAACCTCTCGAAAACGAAAATGCTTGAAGTTTCTGCCAACCCGACTCTACACCATAACTTTTCAATCCAGATGGATGGGGCAACCATTACTGCATCCAAAACAGTGAAAAGCCTTGGAGTAACGATTAATGAACAACTAAACTTCTCTGACCACATTTCAAGAACTGCTCGATCTTGCAGATTCGCACTCTATAACATCAGAAAGATCCGACCCTTCTTATCTGAACATGCAGCTCAACTTCTTGTTTAAGCTCTTGTTCTCTCCAGATTGGACTATTGCAACTCTCTGCTAGCCAGGCTTCCAGCTAACTCTATCAAACCTCTTCAGATGCTTTAGAACGCATCAGCACAAGTGGTCTTCAATGAACCTAAAAGAGCACATGTCACTCCGCTGCTCATCCGTTTGCACTGGCTGCCAGTTGCCGCTCGCATCAAATTCAAAGCTCTGATGTTTGCTTATAAAGTGACTTCTGGCTTTGCTCCTTCTAATCTGCTCTCACTTCTGCAGATGTATGTGCCCTCCAGAAACTTGTGTTCTGTGAATGAATGTTGCCTCGTGGTTCCATCCCAAAGAGAGAAGAAATCACTTTCCCGAACTCTCGCGTTCAATCTGCCCAGTTGGTGGAATGAACTCCCTAACTGCATCAGAATGGCAGAGTCACTCGCTGTCTTCAAGAAACGACTAAAAACTCAACTATTTAGTCTCCACTTCCCTTCCTAATCTGCAATTGCCTCTCTGGTTCTACCGCTAACTGTACTACAAAAACAAAATTACTAATGTTTTGCTTCTTAAACTTTACATACCTGAAACTTGCCTACAGCACTTATTCATTGTTGCTCTTATAGTTGTGTAAATTGCTTCCTTGTCCTCATTAGTATGTCGCTTTGGATAAAAGCGTCTGCTAAATGACTAAATGTAAATGAGATGATCATATCATGATATGATATTTTTGTCATATGATCCAGCCCTTGCAACAACACAACACAATGTTTTCACACTTCAACCACCACACAGACACGACCCACAGACACCTAAACCCCTCCACACGTTTTCATGGCTTGTCACTAGCTCTCATTTCCTTTCAAGCAGTTTCTCAAGAAAAATATGCTACTGATATGTTTTCTGGTATAAAGTGAGAAGATTTATAGTAAACATAGAGCCAATATTGTAAATTATAGATCTAATAATAGGACACATTTTTCAGCTCAAAATACCACACAAATAATGCTTAATAACTCTTTAAAATGTCCCTTTTAGGCTTTGATCCTAATTGTGCCATTTTGGTGACTGTCACTTTAAATTCAAATGAGATTGTGCTCTTTTCATAAGAGGGCGGAGCTACAAAGGCCTATGTGTCTGCATAACAGCAGTTTCAAAAACAAGACTAACTTCCTATGCTAATGAGGGAGAGATTGTCACTAATGGGCGGGGCTTTCTCTCTCTGATGACACATACAAGAGGCGAATGTCATTCAAGCGCCATTATAAAAAATAAAATTTATAGATTTTTTTATCATTAGAGGCTGGCTATCTTTACACGCTTTTACCACACAACTGTTTATACCCCTTATTTAAGGGCACCTACTTTACCTCTTTTACAAGATGTAAGACAAATCTTTGGTCTCTCCACAGTGTGTCTGTAAAGTTTCAGCTCAAAATACTCATCAGATCATTTATTATAACATTTAGAATCTGCCCATTTTGGTGTCGCATTACATTGTAGCTGTTTTTGTAGTCTGTGGCTTTAAATGCAAGCGAGCTGCTACTCCCCGCCTGTTTCCACATGCGCGTCTACTTCTCATCATGTGTTACGTCAGATAAATAGCAGTCAGTGACAGAGACCGACTCGGATGAAGCTTAATTACAGCTCATTAGTCAAATACCAAGTAAGTTTATATGATTTATTTGTTGTGCAGTTTATTCAAGCCTTTCTGAAATGATGAGTCTCACACAAATGCTGTTTGCAGTACACACACACACACGCACACACATTAGCAGTTACTGACACCATTCAACGATGGTGATTATAGCAGTTGAGAATTGCATAGCAATTTTATTTCTTTATTACAAACATGCTCTGTTTTATAAATGTTTTAAAACCCTAACCCTAACTTATAAAACATATAAAAATCACAGAGAGGTGTGACAAATATTTGAAACCCAGGATATTTGCAAACAAAATTGTAACATTTTTTTTATGTTACAGCCTTATTCCAAAATGGATTAAATTAATTTATTCATTCATTTTCTTTTCAGCTTTGTCCCTTTATTAATCTGGGGTCACCAGAGCGGAATAAACCGCCAACTTATCCAGCATATGTTTTACACAGCGGATGCCCTTCAGGCTGCAACCCATCTCTGGGAAACATCCACACACACTCACTCACACTCCTACACTATGGACAATTTAGCCTACCCAATTTACCTGTACTGCATGTCTTTTTACTGTGGGGGAAACCAGAGCACCTGGAGGAAATTAATTTATTTCCTCAAAACACTACACACAATACCCCATGATGACAATGTGAAAAAAGAAATTGTTACAAATTAATTCTAAATAAAAAACCTGAAAAATCAAATGTACATCAGTGTTCACAGCCTTTGCCATGACGCTCTGAATTGAGCTCAGCGAAATTCTATTTCCACTGTTTCCATTCTTGAAATGCTTCAGCAGCTTAATTGGAGTTCACCTGTGGTCAATTCAGATGATTGGACATGATTTGAAAAGGCATACACCTGTCTAGGGCCCAGGGTTGATAGTGCATGTCAAAGCACAAACCAACCATGAAGACAAGGGAATTGTCTCTAGACCTCTAAGACAGGATTGTCTCCAGGCGCAAGGTTGGGGAAGGGTACAGAAAAGTTTCTGCTGCTCTGAAAGTTCTAATGAGCACAGTGGCCTCCATCATCCGTAAGTGGAAGATGTTTAGAACCACCAGGACTCTTCCTAGAGCTGGCCGGCCATCTAAGCTGAGTGATCGGGGGAGAAGGGCCTCAGTCAGGGAGGTGATCAATAACCCGATGGTCACTCTGTCTGAGCTCCAGCGTTCTTCTGTGGAGAGAGGAGATCCTTACAGAATGACAACCATCTGTGCAGCAATCCACCAATCAGGCCTGTATGACAGAGTGGCCAGATGGAAGACACTCCTCGCCTGGAATTTGCCAAATGGCATCTGAAGGACTCTGACCATAAGAAACTAAATTCTCTAGTCTGATGAGACTGAATGAAAGCTGCTTCAGAGTGCTCTTGACCTTAGACTGGGGTGACAGTTCATCTTCCAGCAGGACAATGACCCAAAGCACACCGCCAAAATATCAATGGAGTGGCTTCACAGCAACTCTGTCAATGTCCTTGAGTGGCCCAGCCAGAGCCCAGACCTAAATCCTATTGAACATCTCTGGAGAGATCTGAAAATGGCTGTACACCGTTGCTTCCCATACAAGCAGATAGAGCTTGAGAAGTGCTGCAAAGAGGAATGGGAAAAAAATTTCCAAAGACAGGTGTGCCAAGCTTGTGGCATCATATTCAAAAAGACTTGAGGCTGTAATTGCTGCCAAAGGTGCATCAACAAAGTATTGAGCAAAAGCTGTGAATACTTCTGTACATCTGATTTTTCAGGGTTTTTATTTTGAATAAATTTGCAACAGTTTCAAAAACTCTTCTTACACATTGTCATTATGGGGTATTGTGTGTAGAATTGAGGAAATAAATTAATTTAGTCCGATTTGGAATAAGGCTGTAACATAAACAAATGTGGAAAAAGTGAAGCTCTATGAATACTTTCTGGATGCATTGTACATGTTATTATAGAAACATGGAACCTGTCAATCAATTTGGTGGACAGGGAAAACCGCACTTCTACGTCACTTTGTTGTGGGCCTCAAAATCACTGCTATTTGAGTCCTGTTTTAACGTCAGGAAATAAAAATAAAAAAGACTTGTTAAGTTTTTATCACTCTAATATGACAGTGGACACACTATACATACAGACAGTTCTGTCCAAACAGCTTACAAAAGTTAATTATTGCATAATAGGTCTCCTTTAAGACAGATTTATACACACTTATATTTTCAGACTATATATTTTTATGGTTTTGAATTCCTAGACTGCATGGCGTTTGCAAAAAAACGAATTCCATATACTATAATTCAAAATGTCATATAAGATTCAGTTTTATAAAATTACACTTGTCAATAACCAATGTGCACCATTAAAATTCACATAGTTTTGTCATATTTGTAGCTCCATACATGGTCAGTTGTTTAAAATTATTTGGCGATGCAATAAAAAAATTCAAAAGGTGATTTCATGTATTCTATAACTCAGCTAATATGAGAAAAACATGACAAGGGAGGAAATGGCTTGTGTGGTTAATCAAAATCTCAATTAATTATTTAAATGGCATCAATACATTTCATAATTGCTCCTTTAATGCATCTAGTTTAGCATCTGATGGAAGTTATTACGCTAGTTTTGTGGCAAAAGGGCTGATGATAAGTGTGATGTGTGTGGAAATGTAGTATAAATTCACACATTCGTGTTAGATGGTCTCAGAAGGTACCACACAGGAAGTGTCATACTCAAGTTTCCTTCGTTTTTCTCGACTTTACAATGCAGTTAAGTTTAATACTTACTTGAGAGAGAGAAAAATATCTGTCAGCACTTAATGCACAAGTTTTATTTCAAGTTACAATTTCCAGAAACCATTCATGGGCTATTTTGCACTTTAAAGTGTTGCTATTACACTTTTTTTCTTTTCTTTTTTACAAGATGTGTATACAAGGTGTTAGGCATATTATGAGATGTATGTTCCCTGAAGAAAAGAGCGAAAGAGGGTTCAGAAACAGTGCTTACTGATAAAGTGAATATTTCCTTTAGGAGTGTATTTATAACTTGTATAACTTTATAACAATTTTTTTGCATGTTTAAACAATAAAATGCTATACCAAAAGTAGTTGAAAAGAGTAAAAGCAAGGTAAGTTTGTGTGAAACTCATCTCTGTGTCCTGGTAGTTTTGTGGTTAGCCACAAGAAGCCTTCATTCAGCTGAAGCTACAACCAAATGTCACGCACAGCTGACTGAATTACGGCAGACTGAACTACTGTTTATTCTCTTAAGTCTAGACTTTTCAAAACATACTTTTATATGGAGCCAGATCAGTCTCAAAAATAATATATTTGCAAAATAAAATTCATAGATTCACAACAGAATTCGGCGAGGCAGTGGCGCAGTAGGTAGTGCTGTCGCCTCACAGCAAGGTCGCTGGGTCGCTGGTTCGAACCTCGGCTCAGTTGGCGTTTCTGTGTGGAGTTTGCATGTTCTCCCTGCCTTCGCGTGGGTTTTCTCCGGGTGCTCCGGTTTCCCCCACAGTCCAAATACATGCGGTACAGGTGAATTGGGTAGGCTAAATTGTCCGTGTGTGTGAATGTGTGTGTAGATGTTTCCCAGAGATAGGTTGCGGCTGGAAGGGCTTCCGCTGTGTAAAAACTTGCTGGATAAGTTGGCGGTTCATTCCGCTGTGGCGAATGAATGAATAACAGAATTCACATTCACAAAATCAAATTCGTAAATAGAAAACACGATTCAAAAATACACAAATCCAATTCATAAATTCAAAACATGATTCATAAACATGTAAATTCAATTCATAAATTCAAAACATGATTAGAAAATACACAAATCCAATTTGTAAATTTAAAACACGAATTATAAACGCACAAATCCAATTCGTAAATTGAAAACACAATTCATAAACATGTAAATTCTTTTCGGAAATTTAAAACATGATTCATATGCAAATCCAGTTCATTTAGTGGAAATATAAGTTTGATTAATTTTTAACATTTTTACTGATGAATTCACAAATTTTGTTTACAAATTGGATGTTTGTAAATGTGATTTGTGCATGTATGAATTTCATTGTGTAAATATAATACTTTGAGACTAATCTGGCTCCATATTTTTAAACCTATTTGTTTTATTGCATTTTTTTTATCCTAAAAGCATTTGTATTTGTTTTTAAATATTATTTGTAAGTCGCTGAGAAAGCAATGCACTCTTCTTAAATACAAAAAGCAATGATCTAGTTTGAGATTCTTTGCAGATTTGATTGTGCGTTTTATGTAAACCATTAGTCTGGGTAGTTAAAAAAGACACAACGTGCAGCATATAGTTCTGACCTGAGATAGAAAGCTCTTTACATTTAGAAAGCTCAGAACAATGATTTAAGAAAATAATAATAACAAAAGAAAACACACAAAGCAGATTTTTATACAGTCATATATTTAATGAGCTTTCACTGTAGTTCATATGCTTCATTCACATCTTTTTATTCTCATTCACAGCTTGCTATAAGCCTGCTCATGAATAAAAATGAACTCTTTAATGGGTGGTTCAGATCTAGAACAAACAAAATGCAAAATATTAAAATCTCCTCAGTTAATTCAATGTGTTGCCATAAACAATGAGCATTTCTGTGGTACTTACTTGCAGGCGTGCACTTTAGTACAGATGGTGTTTGGTCCGTCGTCGTTCATCAGCTCGTCGATCAGAGTGTGTATGTGCTTCTGAATAAATTTCTTGCACTGACTTTTCAGCACTACAGCTTTATTACAGATGTTCATCAGATTGTTTTTGATTTCATCCTGAGGGAAAAGATGTGTTTTAGTCAAGGCCACTGTTAACAGTTTCCTGTAGAATCTATGGTAACTCACTGATAGCAGGATGTTGTAAATCAGTTAAAGCAAAGATACTGTATTTACATGTTCAGCACCAGTTATCTTGCTCTATTATGTATTTTGTATATCTTTGCTGTAAAATATACAGTAGTTTTCAAAATGCAGCTAAAATACAGTACTGCATAACCGTCTTACAGTAAATTACAGTTTATATTACAGTTAAATATTGTATAGATCACAAAAAATCCTTAACAGTGCATGGTCAGTTCAATAACGTGGTATTAATAATGACACTCACCGGCGTTGACTTAGTGGAAAGTCTCTTCTTCACCTGATTCATGATGTATTTACATATTGTGCATTTACCGGGAAACTTCTGCTTTACCATGTTGTCTTCCTGAAAACACACCAAACCGATATGAATCATCAAACAATAAGTATACATCAGATTATCCAGCACAATTGCTCTACAATCTCTCGATTAACTCAAGAAGACAATACAGAGACTATGAACAAGAGTTAGCTAGTTATTTATACCTCTTAATTGCATAAAGAAACCAGCTAAAAGGGAATGCACACTTGTATATTATTGTTTTTTAATAATATTCTTCATGTGACATTAATATAAAACCCCTTCTGTTCTTTACTAATATTCTTAAAGGGATAGTTCACCCAAAACTGAAAAATCTGTCATCATTAACTCGTTGTTTGACTCGTTTGAGTTTCTTTCTTTTGTTAAACACAAAAGAGGAAATTTTGAAAAATGTTGGGCATCTGTAAGCATTGACTTTCATAGTGTGAAAAACAAACACCATTGATGTCAATGATTACAGGTTTCCAGCATTTTTCTAAATATCTTCTTTTGTGTTCAACAGAAGATAGAAACTCAAACAGGTATCACTGATGAGTAAATGATGACAGAAGGAAAGTCATAAAGCTATGGTTCCACATGTGGGTGAGTAAATGGTGGGTACATTTTCATTGGGTGAGCTGTCCCTTTAAATAAAACTTTATACATCATGGAAAGTGTTTTTCATTCATTCATTTTCATCAGATTAGTGTCTATTTCAGAGGTCGCCACAGCAGAATGAACCACCAACTATTCCAGCATATGTTTTATGCAGTGGATGCCGTTCTAGCTGCAACCGAGTGCTGAAAAACACCCATACACTCTTGCATTCACTCACACTCATACACTACAGCAAATTTAGTTTATTCAATTCATCTATAGTGCATGTCTTTTGGACTGTGGGGGAAAATGGAGGAAACCAATGGGAACACGGGGAGAACACGCAAACTCCATACATACATGCCAACTGACTCAGCCGAACCTTTGCCCTTTTTGCTGTGAGGCGAAAATGCCAACCACCGAGCCACTGTGCTGCCAGTTTTGTTTTTCCTGAATCGTTTTAGTTGGATGTTTGTCTAAAGATTTAAAAATATAATAGCTATTTCACACAATTTTAGATGTAACCATCTTTCCCATTGACTTTGGATAAAAGCATTGCTAAATGAAGAAAAGTAAACATTCTTATTGTGTTCCAAATTAAATATTAAAATGGGATGTTTCCTTAACGTTCGTAATAGCAAGAAAACATTTAAAAACAAAACATAACAGATGTTTCCGGGAATAATTCAAAAATAATATTGCAATATAAAATCATGCATAAAAACTTTTTTTGCTCTTTATATATATATATATATATATATATATATATATATATATATATATATATATATATACGTATGACGTCAAGCATCCATGCATCAAGAAAAGTCATTATTTTAAAGTATACACTTAAAGTGATAGTTCACCCACTATCTAAAATTCTCACCTTTCACTTGAGTTTCTTCTATTGAACAAGTTGGTATTATCGGTATAAATTATATATTATATACCATCTGAGATCTTTGAAGACACTTAATACACAAATACGCTTCACTGAACATGTATTACTATTACATGTAAATATTATTCATTTTGAAACAACATTATATACTGTATAACGGCCGATTAACTACGTTTATATAAATATCTAACGGTTTATGTACTGCAAACCCTCTAAATAAGTGATGTACACCTTTTGTGGAGCTGGATAGCTTTGGATTGATAATTGTTGTGAAAATCACTATGCAAGTAAACTTGAATTAAATAAAATATTTTTAGATGCTGGTCGGCACCCATTTTCTTCCTACAATGGAAGTTGATGGGTGCCAGCAACCAACATTCTTCTAGGCATCTTCTTTTGTGTTCAAATGAAGAAAGAAACTCATAAAGATTTACACATTATGGAGAATAAATAAATCAATTTTTTTTTTTCTCCCTTTAACAAACTTTACTAATGCTTACAGGAGTTTCTTCAAGTTCATCCTCAGCAGAGTCCACTTCACGAACCTCCCAGTGAGCTGCAGAGACTACAAACAAATTCACAGTTATTAATAACAAGGTAAAGCAAGTGAATCTTCATGCAGAATATCCAAAGCTTTGATATTCAGTCAGAAACAGTTCAACAAACAGCTCTCATCATAATACACAATTCACACTGGGTTAGAACTGAATTAGTGATGTTTTACCTGCATATATGAGCAAGCCGACCAGAAAGATGTTTCGGAGCATCTTAGCAGACGATTTCTGACCGAATTGAAGAAGAAACTTTCAGACTCTGAAGCTCAGTGGTCCTCTGAAGCCTTTGAAGCTCATCTTATAAAGGCTCTGCGTTCACCGCAAGTGAGCATCTCTTTCCAACCACAAACCACAGGAGGTGTTAGAAGGTGCAACAAAAAATAACGGAGATGCTTTTGTTATATATTCTGATAAAAGATTCATGACACTACTTTTGTTCTTTAAAGCATTTTTCAAGAAATCACACTTAGCTGATAATCAATAAAGCGTATTTGGCATGCTGTCCAGGGAGAGAGCCCTGAGCTCGTAATATCCTCGAGCCTGGGGTTCCCTCCCGTTAGAAAAGAGTTCAAGCTCAGGTAGGTCTCGAGAACTCCCCTGCTTGTCGCCGTGTGAGAAGTGTAAACTATAAGGTTGTCTTAGGTGATAATTTGGTTTAGTCGATTGCTAAGGTTTTGTTTTTGGACTGTGGGAGAAAACTGGGGAACCCAGGGAAAACCCACGCGAACATGAGAAGAACATGTAAACTCCGAACAGAAACACCGACCAGCCCGATAGGAGGTTTGACCAGTGGTGCTCTTGCTGTGAGGCAACAGTGCTAGCCACTGGGCCACCGTATCGCCCAATCGGAAAAAAGGGGTGGGAGTAGTGGTGGAGTGGGGGAGGATAGTTTGGGGGGGGGGGGGGGGGTAACTGGAGTGAAAAACTCTGGTTATTTAAAATGCTTCCTTAATCATCTAATAGGGCTAATTACGGAGCTAATGAGGAGCCAGCCGTGTTGATCATAAGCACGTGATCCTCTCTAAATTAGTTTATGAATAGACCACACAAGTTATACTTACAAGTTTATACATTACCCATATAGAAATCTAATATACAGTATGACAATATATGCAAATTACATTCAGTATTTGACATACAGTACAAGTCCATATTTAAATGTCACATGTATAAATTGTCATACAGTTGTGTGAAATAGTGTTTGCCCCCTGATTTATTATTTTTTTTTTTGCATATTTGTCACACTTGAACATTTCAGATCATCAAACTAATTTAAATATTAGTCAACACAAATCATGTAGTTTTTATGAAGGTTTTTATTATTAAGGGATAACATAAAACAAAACTACATACCCCTGAGTAAAAAAAAAAAAAAGTACAAATAAACTGTATATACAACTCCAAGTCATTCTACTTTGGCTCTCGGCGAAAGCGGTCACATTTTTTTCCTCTCTCACCCGTATTTCTTCTGGCTGGCTCCTTTTGTCTTATTCTATCTCTGAGGCTCTCCTTGCCCTGCTTTCCAAACAATCAGAAATTATAGATTTAATCATCTGGTTTCTGAACACAATTGACACCATCTTTTTGACGAGAAGCCTGGGTCCGGGGGAACCCAACTGTCCTGCAGGAACGTTTGCTGCTGGATACATCATGGACGGGTGGGAGAAGTAGCACATTGTTTGTCTGGCTGCTTTGTCCCCGGAGGATAATGAAGACGTCTATTTATTTGGAACTTTGATAACAGGATTTCTGCTGATAGGCTTAGGTGGGGCCCTGGGGTATTGATGATTAATAAAAGCCCACCAAGCTGGCCAGCTGGATTTAAATGGTGGTAAGCAGGGCTGTTAGCACCCAGACTGTGGTTATGGACCGCAAATTGGAAAGCTTTGTGGAGAAACTAGCGGCAACAAGATTTGGACAGACCTGAAGACCAGTGACAGACATTCGATATCTGTAAAATTGGCATATATTGACCCAAATTTGAAAACCTTTTTCTCTTTCGGCTTCCCTGCAACACTCCTGCCAGAAAGCCTCAGCTGGAGACAAACAACTTGATACAACAAGAAACGCTCTGAAGTCCTGCTCCCTGTCAAGGACACCTGTTGAGACTCTACAGGCTTCCAATTTCGGGGTCCAATTTCGCTACATGTAAAAGTGTATGTGACAAATAAAGGCTTTTTCATCATCATCATCAGAAAAAGTTGGGACAGTATGGAAAACGCAAATAATAAAAAAAGAAGTGATTTCTAAATTTACTTTACTATACATTGCAGACAATACAACAGCACATTATTTAAAGAGCCCATATTATACATGAAATAGGGTCATATCTTGGTTGTAAGGGTCTCCAACAACAGTCTAATATGCATGCAAGGTCAAAAAACACTTTCATGGTCTTATAATCTGCATTTATTTTTACCTAATTATCCCAGCGACTCCCGTATGAATCGTCCAGTGATTCATTTGTTCCCAAACCCCTCCTTAGCACGAAGCTAATCTGCGCTGATTGGACCAATGACAGTCTGTTGCGATTGGTCGACTGCCTTCAGTCAGAGAGTGAAATGCTCAACAGCTTATCAGCAATATAAAAGTAATCACAGTTCATACACGCTCGATAGTGTAGGCGTGGATTTTAGCTGCCAGTGGGTCAATGTAAATACAGACTATGGACTTGAAAATACCGACGACTAACTATTTTATTGAGCAAAAACTCCAAAAACAGTTGAGGAGATCTCCTAGCTTCTCACTCTGCTCTTTTCACAGACACACACACACACATATTGCACAAACACACACACGCACTTAACCCTGCTCCGGAAGACAACGCGCGCACACACACACACACACACACACACACACACACACACACACCTCCGGACGACAGCGCGTGCACACGCACACACAGACACACACACTACTCCTCGTCCACGGAGCTCCATTAACAAAGCAGCACGCGTCGCGTTTTTAACGTGACTTTGCACGCGATAAGAGAATATAGCCAGTTAACCTGATACAGTACACGCGGTTACAAGTAACAAATCACAACTAAATACATTTGCAAGCTAGAGTCAACGAGGCAACTTTAATCGCACGTACTTACACTTAAGAAATGGAGGAAGAAACTCATCCTGACGTCCAGCAGTAAGTTACTCTTTACTGATCCTTCCTTTAACAAACGCCGATGAAGTATTATTTGTAGCATGTAGTTTGCAGAAGTTTCCAGTAGTTTCCAACTGCTTGACTATAATGCTGAGGTTTCATCTTTGGGTAGAGACTCAATATATCCATCTGCAGTGTGACTTCAATCGACCGGCATGTTTGTGTGTGTGTTTGTGGGTGTGTGTGTGTGTGTGTCTGGGTTTCTGCGTCAGAGGGCGGGGCCTCAGGTTTCAAATCTCCCGGGTTTGCGCATGCACGTGAATAACTTGGTTTCGTTCGTACGTCATGGCGAAACACCTAATGAATCGGTATCAAGGCGACTTGTTTGAAGCACTATGAGTCGACTCTTTTATAGATGAATCAACAGTTTTAAATACTGTACACTAACAGATTTAAGCCTTAGCTGGATACTTCACTTCACTTAGAGCTGTGTTAAACACTACATGGAGGTGAATTTTCAAAAACCCATAATATGGGCTCTTTAATGTGTTCCTCATGATTTTTATTTTTAAAATAAACACGTGTTCCAGTTTTGGTTCTTGCAAGAACCAAAAAAAAAAGTTGTAACATTAAATAAAGTTGTAACAGTTAAACATTTACCACTTTGTAGTGTTGCCATTCCTTTTCACAACACTTAAAAGTCGTTTAGGGACTGAAGATACCAAGTGATGAAGTGCTTCAGGTGTAATTTCATTCTATTCTTCCTGAAAACAAGTCTTAGGGTTGGCAACAGTACGGGGTCTTTGTTGTCACATTTTGTGCTTCAAAATGCTCCACATGTTCTCTATTGGATACAGCTTGGGACTTCAGACAGGCCAAAATTTTATTGCGCCAAACAGAAAATGTAAAAGGTGTAGGGTATAAAAATAACATTTTTGGAGGATATTGTATAAACTCCCTTGTATTTATCTCTTAATATATACAGTTAAAACCAAAAGTTTACATACACAGTAAAAGGCACATAACCATTTTAAAAAAAAGTTGTTAATGTTTGTCACACAACCAGCGACCGCTTTCCAGACATCGCTGGTTGTCACACGAACTTCAAGACTACACTTCCGCATTTCCCAGGACTACATTTTCATACATGCACTGCTCCCAGACACCCATGCTCATTCATCTAGCTTGATTGCACACACCAGCTGAACCTTGTCATAGTCTGATAGCACACCATACATACCGCTGGCAACGGGGCTTGCGACCCACTTTCCACAGCCAGCTCACAAGATGGCCGCTCCCAGTCAGCCAGCTCACAAGATGGCTTCCTGTTTCTGCTCCTGAAAGGCCATCTCCAGAGCTGAGCTTTCCGAACGGCCGCCGCCTGAGCTTCCCAAACAGCCGCTGCCTGAGCTTCCCGAACGGCCGCCGCCTGAGCTTACTGAACGGTCACAGCTCCTCGCCCTGTCGGCATCAACCAGACTCCTCGCCTTGCCAGTCCCAGCCCGGCTCCTCGCCCTGTCGGCGTCATCCAGACTCATCGCCTTGCCGATCCCAGCACGGCAACTCGCCATGTCGGCTTCCTACAAGCCTCCAGCCCTGTCGGCTCCTCGCAGTACTCCAGGTCATTCGCTGACACACGATCCAGGTCCACTGCAGCTCCACTCTCCGGGTCTTCCGCAGCTCCACTCTCCAGGCCCTCCGTTGCTCCACGCCTCAGGTACGCCCCAGCTGCATGGTCCTGGCCCTCCATCCCTCCCCCTGTTCCACCTCCGCTCCGCCTCCCGCCTGAACAGTAGTGGAGTGTCTGGAATCCACTCTAGAGGGGGGGCTATGTCACACAACCAGCGATTGCTTTCCAGAGATCGCTGGTTCTCACACGAACTACACTTCTCAAGACTACACTTCCGCATTTCCCAGGACTACATTTTCATACATGCACTGCTCCCAGACACCCATGCTCATTCCTCTAGCTTGATTGCACTCGCCAGCTGAACCTTGTCATAGTCTGATAGCACACCATACTTAAGCCACATATTCACGCTTCCAGGTGGCCGAGACTTGTTCGCCCATAGTGACATTACAACGCGTTTCCTCCTTGTCTTGTTTCTCCGTGTCTCGATCCTAGCCTTGTTTACCCTAGTTATCCTGTTTAGCCACCAGCCTTACGACCTATTGCCTGCACTTTGTTTACGACTCTGGATTTGTCTACACATACCTGTTTGTACCTGATTTGACCATTGCTTGCTTGACGACATTGAATAAACCTGCATATTGGATCTTACCTTCTGTTGTGAGTGTCACTCCCCCCAGTCGTTACAATGTTAATGTGACTAAACTTTTTCTCTTTTAGGTAAGTTAGGATTATCAAATTTGTTTCTGTTCTGCTTAACAGCAGAATAATGAGAGAGAGAGAGAGATTTTATAACTTTTCTTGAAAGTCAAGTTTACATACAATAAGATTATTATGCTTCTGAAAAAGCTCAGATGATGGTGTCAAGGGTTTGGAAGTTTCTAATTGACTAATTTACAACATTTGAGTTAATTGGAGGCACAACTGTAGAATAGTATTTAAGGTAAACTTCAAACACACTGCTTCCTTGTATGACAGCATGGGAAAATCAACAAGCCAGAATCAACAAAAAAGCCAGAATACAATTTGCTAAATGACACTGGGAAAAATATTTTTTGGAGACATGTCATGTGCTCTAATGGAACTAAGATTGAACTGTTTGGCCATAATGACCAGTGTTACATTTGGAGGACAAAGGGGAAAGCTTACAAGCCTAGAAACACCATCCCAACTGTGAAGTATGGGGGCGGCAGCATCATGTTGTGGGGCTGTTTTGCTGCTGGAGGAACTGGTCCACTTCACAGCATAGATGGCATCATGAAGAAAGAACATAATGTAGAAATATTGAAGCAACATCTCAAGACATCAGCCAGGAAATTAAAACTTGGTCACAAATGGGTCTTCCAAACAGACCATGACCCTAAGCATAAAGCCAAATTAGTTAAAATGTGCTTTAAGGACAACAGAGTGAATGTTTTGAAGTGGCCATCACAAAGCCCTGATCTCAATCCTATAGAAAATTTGTGGGCAGAGTTGAAAAAGCTTGTGCGAGCAAGACAAATCTGACTCAGTCACACCAATTCTGTCAGGAGGAATAGGCCAAAATTTCTTCAAACTATTGTGAGAAGCTTGTGAAAGGATACCCAAAACGTTTGAACAAAGTTATACAGTTTAAAAGCAAAGCTAAAAAAAAATGAAAAATTAAGGAAATGTGTGTAAACTTTTGACTGTCTAGAAATTAATAAACAAGTCTCAAAAAAAAAAAATCTCTCATTATTCTGGCATTTAGCAAATGTAAATGATCTAGGTCAGTGGTCCTCAAACTTTTTTCATCAAGTACCACCTCAGAAAATAATTGTCTCTCCAAGTACCACCATAATGAGCAGTATTGAAATACAGTTGCGTAGTAAGCCCAGTAAAGCAGCTACAGTTATGCACAATTCAAAAACATGGCAGATTAATTCCTATTATTAAGAATATTTATTATTGTCAACCCATGTAAACACAAATAGTCTGAACGTTAACACTGTACTGTGCTTACGTAAAAAATAAAATAAAATAAAAACGTCAACATTTAAATTAAAATGTGCTTAAGATAAAAAAAAAAAGTGCTGTACTTAAATGTAAAGTATTAACATATAGTAGCCAATTCATCAGCATCTGAAAATGTTGTCTGGACCTCAGAAATATAGGTTATATGTAATATATTGAATATTAATATCTGCCATATTCATAAATAAATATTTTTTGATAAATTTTGAAACATATGTAGCATGTACATATTACATATTTGATTCCTCTGCGTACCACTAGAAGGAAGCCTGCGTACCACTAGTCGTACACGTACCACAGTTTGAGAACCTCTGATCTAGGTAATCCTAAAGGACCTAAAATAGTAAACGTTTAGTATGATTTACCATCAGACATTAAAAAAAATGGTATGTTCCTTTATTTAGAGTGTATGTAAACTTCATGGTTCAACTGTAGGTTGGATTTACTAAATTGTTAAAGTTAAGTCAACTATTTGCTTTAAAGACAACAAGCTTACTGACTTTTGACTGACTTTTTAAGGATATTTATGTCGTGACAGAGACAGGTCTGAAGATCTTGAACAGGATGGATGTAAATTAAATACACTTACATAAACACTGTGTAGTTAATGTATTAAATGTTGATGAAATCCATAGATTTTTTTTTGGCAGATTTGATTGTATGGTTTATGAAAATCATTAGTCTGGGTTGTTATAAAAGATACAACTTGCAGCCTACAGTTCTGACAGATTGAAAACTATTTACAAATATGAGGCTCAGAATAATGTAAAAACATAATAATAACACAAGAAAAAACACACAATAGATTGCTATGTAGTCATATATTTAATGAGCTTTGACTTTGACATTTAATGCATTCACATCTTTTCATTCTCATTCACAGCCCGGTCATGAATAAAATTGAACTCTTTTCTGGGTGGTCCAAATCTAGAACAAAAAATGCAAAATATTAAAATCTCCTCAGTTCAATCAATGTGTTTCTGTGAAAATGAGCGTTTCTGTGGTACTTACTTGCAGACCAGCGCTTTAGCACAGATGGTGTTTACTCCGTCATTCGTCATCAGCTCGTCGATCAGAGTGTGTAAATGAGTCTTCACAAATTTCTGACACTGACCTTTCAGCAGCCAAGCTTTTTCACAGAGGTTCATCAGTTTGTTTTTGATTTCATCCTGAAGGAAAAGACGTGATTAGTTAAGGCCACTGTGAAAGGCATAGTCGGTTTAATAATGTGGTATTAATAATGACACTCACCGGCGTTGAGTCAGCGGAAATTCTTTCCTTCACATGCTTCATGACATATTTACATAAACTGCACATGCCGGGAAACTTCTGCTTTACCATGTTGTCATTCTGAAAACACACCAAACCGATATGAATCATCAAACAATGAGTATACATCAGATTATCCAGCACAATCGGTCTCTAGGATCTATAGAATCAGTCTTTTTATCTAGGAGTTAGGCGGCATGGTGGCTCAGTGGTTAGCACTGCCACCTCACAGCAAGAAGGCCACTGGTTCGAGTCCCAGCTGGGTACTTTGGCATTTCTGTGTGGAGTTCGCATGTTCTCCCCATGTTCTCGTGGGTTTCCTATAGGTGCTCCGGTTTCCCCTACATTCCAAATACATGTGTTATAGCTGAATTGCATGAACTAAATTGGCCATAGTGCATGAGTTAATGAGTGTGTATGGTTGTTTCCCAGTACTGGGTTGTGGCTGGAGGGATATCAACTGCATAAAACATATGCTGAAATAGTTGGCAGTTCATTCCACAGTGGCCATCCTTTTAAATTGGTGACTTAACCAAAGGAAAATGAATAGAGTTAACTAGTTATTTATTACTACCTCTTAATTGCATAAATAACCCTGCAAAGAGGAAACACAATGTTAGATATTGTTTTCTATTAATATTTGTCATGTGACATTTATATAATGCCCATTCTGTTCATTACCAGTATTCTTACACTGCAAAAAATGCTTTTCTTACTTAGACTTTTTTGTCTTGTCTCTAGTCCAAATATCTGAAAATTCCTAAATCAATAAGAATTTTCTAGACAAACAAAACATATTGTTTACTATTGAGAAATAATATCCTTAAAACAAGCAAAATAATCTGCCCAATGGGGTAAGCAAAATAATTACGTCAAAAGAAAAAACAAGATTATTTTGCTTACTCCATTGGCAGATTATTTGAGAGGGTGCTCACTGCAGAGCCATTTGAGGAGAGCTGAGCTCCAGCGAGGGGGAGCATGAGCTGTCGCTCCTCCTCCTGTAAGCTGTTTTAATGCGTACACCAACCCCACCCCTAACCCTACCCCCAGTGACATCACTCGTAGAAGAAGTGCAAAAAAGGTGGAGCTCAAGCTCAAGCTCCCCCTCGCTGGAGCTCACCTCTCCTCAAATGGCTCTGCAGCGAGCACCACTTGGATTATTTTGCTTGTTTTAAGGAAAAACTCACTTAATATTGGCATATTATTTCTTAAAACGAGACAATATGTTTTGTTTGTTTAGAAAATGGCTCTTGATATAAGAAATTTTAGATATTAGGTCTAGAAACAAGACAAAAAATCTAAGCAAGAAAAGCATTTTTGCAGTGTAAAGGGATAGTTCACCCAAAACAAAAAATCTGTCATTTACTCATCCTTCACTTGTCACAAACCTATTTCAGTTTCTTTCTTCTGTTGAACACAAAAGATATTTGGAAAAATGTTAGAAACGTGTAACCATTGACTTACTGTATATGGTATTTGTTTCTCATACTAAGAACACCAACAGTTGCAGGTTTCTAACAATTTTCAAAATGTCCTCTTTTGTGTTCAAGAGCTATGACTTTCTCTTGAGGGTGAGTAGTGAATTTTTATTCTTGTGTGAATTATGCCCTTAATTTAAACTGTTACTTCAAACATCATGGGAAGTTTTTTTATCTCCAGAAATGTTTTAGTTGGATGTCTGGCTAAAGTTTTCAAATTATAATAACTATTTCACAATATTCAGATGTAACCATCTTTCCCATTGGCTTTGGATAAAAGCATTGCTAAATGAAGAAATGTAAACATTTGTATTGTGTTGCAAATAGGCATGAGATGATAACTGTTTTCAAGGTTTATCGTAGTTTGGAAAAGTCAAGGTTTTAAAACTGCCAAAATGTTCTGCTATACAATTCCTAAGATATGTGTAAGATTTTTGTTGTTTGTTTTTAGGACAACAGTACCTGTAGCAGAAAAGAAATCAAAGAATACCGTTTTAAATTGTAAAGAAATCTCTGTTGAAACTAATGAAGACAGCAGAAGTCAATAAATAAAATAATTATTTAGCCTGGCATGTTTGCTCTAAAATATTTTAAATGTGTCTCAAAATAAAATATGTTGTGTTCAAATGGGAAATTTAAAAATATATATATTCATCAAGACATGTAAAACGAACATATTTTAGAGCAGTAATCACAATACAGTTAAACCATGATATTTTTATCCAAGGTTATTATACTGTCAAAATCTTATACCGGCCCATGCCTAGTTACAAATTAAATTCTAAAATGGGATGTTTCCTTAACATTCATATTAAAAAGAAAACATTTAAAAACAAATCACAGCAGATGATTCAGGGAAAAATTCAAAAATAATGTTAAAATGTATAATCATTACCATAAAAACATTTTTTCTTCTGTTTTTGTATGAGGAATGATTATATCAGATGCCATGGATCGAGAAAAGTCATTATTTTTAAGTATACACTTGTTTAAAGTGATAGTTCACCCCAAAATAATAATTCTACCATTATTTACTCACCTTTTACTTGAGTTTCTTTCTTCTATTGAACAAAAAAGATGAAATTTTGATATTTAAATGATATATTTCAGTGCTTGAAGAGATGATACCAACCAATCTTCAAGGACACTTAATACGCTTTACTGAACATGTATTAATATTACATGCAAATATTATTTCTTTTGAAAGGTATATACACTATATACTGCATAAGTGCAGGTTAATACGTTTATATTTTGCTTTGGATTTATAATTGTTGTGAAAATCCCTATACAAGTAACTAGAATTGAATGAAATATTTTGAATGGGTGCCAGCAACCAGTTTTTTTCAAGATATCTTCTTTTGTGTTCAACAGAAGAAAGAAACTCATAAAGATTTACACATTATGGAGAATAAATAAGGTATTTTTTCATTTTTTTCTCCCTTTTATCAAACTTTACTGATGCTTACAGGAGTTTCTTCAAGTTCATCCTCAGCAGAGTCCACTTCACGAACCTCCCAGTGAGCTGCAGAGACTACAAACAAATTCACAGTAATTAATAACAAGGTAAAGCAAGTGAATCTTCATGCACAATATCCAAAGCTTTGATATTCAGTCAGAAACAGTTCAACAAACAGCTCTCATCATAATACACAATTCACACTGGGTTAGAACTGAATTAGTGATGTTTTACCTGCATATATGAGCAAGCCGACCAGAAAGATGTTGCGGAGCATCTTAGCAGACAATTTCTAACCGACCTGAAGAAGAAACTTTTAGATTCTGAAGCTCAGTGGTCCTCTGAAGCGTATGGAGCTCTTCTTATAGAGCTGTGCATTCACCGCAAGCATCTTTTTTTTTAGCCCCAAACCATACACTTTGTTAGGAGGTGTGAATACTGGAGAATGTTTTTAATATTCTAATAAAAAATCAATGACACTACCTTTGTTTTTTATAGCATTTCAGTTACACTTACAACTTTACTCCTTATCCGTATAGCTATCTGATATAGCATATGGCAATATATGCAATATACAAACAGTTGAATTCGAAAGCTCTCCTGAGTCCTGTGAATTTAATTATTTTTTAAATATTTTCCAAATTATGTTTAAAAGAGAAAATAATAATAATAATAATAATTTACAGTATTTCAATTTTTTTTTCTTCTGGAGAAAATCTGGTTTGTTTTATTTCTGCTAGAATGAAAAAAGTTTTTAATTACAGAACAAACCATCATTATACAGTGATTTTTCTAACTACCCCAACCTCCCATATTAATCTAGTTAAGCCTTTAAAATGGACTTAAAGCTGAATACTAGTATCTTTATCTACAAGTTGCAAAAAACATGGAATAGTGGATAACCTATTCAGGAGTGGCTGGCCGACTAAAATCATCCCAAGAGCTAAACTCATCCAAGAGGTCACAAAAGACCCCACAACAACATCAAAAATCTGCATGCCTCACTTCCCTCAAATAAAGTTTTGCGGTGTACAGAAATATCCAGAAGGAGAATGTCCAGTCATCTGTTAGTGACCTCAAGCAGAAGCAAACTTGGGTTCTGCAGCAGGATAATTATCCATGGCACACCAGCAAGTCAACTTCTTGATGGGTAAAAAAACACAACAAAATGAAGACCTTAGAGTGGCCTAGTCATAGTCCTGATCTGAATCCAATTGAGATGCTGCGGCATGACCTTAAAAAGTCAGTTGATGCTAGAAGACTCCAGTGTGATTCCTCCAAAATTCCTCCACAGTGCTGTAACAGACTGTTAGATGGCCCAACTATTATTAGGTGTAGTGAGCAAACAGTTTTTCAGAAAGGGCTATGTAGTTTTGTATTTTGTTTTCCTTTAATAATAAAAACCTACATTTCAAAACTGCATGATGTGTTCACTTGTGTTATCTTTGACTAACATTTAAATTAGTTTGATGATCTGACACAATAGGCAAGGCAAGTTTATTTATATAGCACATTTCATACACAGTGGCAATTCAAAGTGCTTTACATAAACAGGAATAAAAAAGACAAGTTTAGGAACAAAATGCAGGCAATAAAAAAGATTAAAAACAGCTAAAAACAAATTAAAATGAGTTAAAATTGGTTATAAAAGAATGAAAAAGAAGAGAAAAACATAATAGCGCAATCTGTCGAACGTAGCACAGTGCTCATACAGTAAAGGCACAGCTAAACAGATGTGTTTTCAGTCTCGATTTGAATGTGCCTAATGTTGGAGCACATCTGATCATATCTGGAAGCTGATATTTACTCTTTTTCAGACCATTCTCTGTAAACCATAGAGACGGTTGTGCATGAAAATAAAATAAAAGTAGATATAAAAATAAATACAAATCTTTTATTGTAATTTTATTTTCTTCATTTTAATATTACTGGCACCACCTTTTTCTATCACGTTCTTAACTTTAATAAGGTCAATAAAGTGTTTGCCCCTGTTGTAAAAAATTAAATGAGTGAAAAGAAGAGAGAGAACCCAGTCCAGGAGACTCGAAACAAGCAGAATTCCTTTATTGAGACGTGTTGGTTAATCTGCAGTCATACAGCGTCTTCAAGATGTCCATGTGTCTGCAAGAGCCTACTAGAGGTCTGCAGTCTGCAAGTTCTTTCACAAGTCTCTCACAAGTCTGAATTAAGACAAAGATTTCATGGCTATATTGTGTTCTTAGGAGGAGGGGATATAGCTAAACAAAGCATGCAAATTCAGTATTGGAGTCAGCATGGCATAGGTGTTAAAAAACGGCCCAGCTACTGACCACACAAGTTAATCAACATAGGGTTTCTGTAGCATAAAACCAAAACCCGAAGACAAAGACAGAGTCATTTAAAGCATTTGCATCACTGGCTTAGCCTGTAGTCAGAGAGATAAAGGTTAAATGTCCCTCCTAGCTGGGATGTTAATGAAATTATATAATTAAAAACCAAAGAATATAACTTTTTAGTTATACGTAGATTATTGTCATTTGGAATTAGTTGATAGAAATTTATGTTTCCACACCCCTTACTAATTTATTATTCTTGCAGGTTTGTCAAGTGCAAAAATAAGAAACTAGTAAGGGGGCAAATACTTTTTCACACCACTTTATCTGCAACTTATATTTTGAAATATTGCAAAAATGGCCGTTTCATATCTTTTTTTTACACATTAGAATTTGAAATATGCACAAATAAGTTAATCTATAATAGATATAATTGTATATACACTCACTGGCCACTTTATTAGGTACACTTTACTAGTACCGGGTTGGACCCACTTTTGCCTTCAGAACTGCCTTAATCCTTCGTAGCATAGATTCAACAAGGTACTGGAAATATTCCTCAGAGATTTTGGTCCATATTGATATGATAGCATCACGCAGTTGTTGCAGATTTGTCTGCTGCACATCCATGATGCGAATCTCCCATTCCACCACATCGCAAAGGTGCTCTATTTGATTGAGTTCTGGTGACTGTGGAGGCCATTTGAGTACAGTGAACTTATTGTGATGTTTAAGAAACCAGTTTGAGATGAATCACGCTTTATGACATGGTGCGTTATCCTACTGGAAGTAGCCATCAGAAGATGTGTACACTGTTCATCAAGTGATGTACATGGTCAGCAACAATACTCAGGTAGGCTGTGGTGTTGACACAATGCTCAATTGGCACTAATGGGCCCAAAGTGTGCCAAGAAAATATCCCTCACACCATTACACCACCAGCAGCAACCTGAACCAATAATACAAGGCAGGATGGATCCATGCGTTCATGTTGTTGATGCCAAATCCTGACTCTACCATCCGAATGTTGCAGCAGAAATCAAGGCTCATCAGCAACGTTTTTTTTTTATCTTCTGTTGCCCAATTTTGTTGAGCCTGTGCTAATTTTAGCCTCAGTTTCCTGTTCTTAGGTGACAGGAGTGACACCTGGTGTGATCGTCTGCTGCTGTAGCCCATCCGCCTCAAGGTTGATTGTGTTGTGCAATCAGAGATGCTCTTCTGTATACTTCTGTTGTAACGAGTGGTTATTCGAGTTACTGCTGCCTTTCTATCAGCTCGAGCCAGTCTGGCCATTCTCCTCTGACCTCTGGTACATCAACAAGGCATTTGCGCCCACAGAACTTCCGCTCACTGGATATTTACTCTTTTTCAGACCATTCTCTGTAAACCCTAGAGACGGTTGTGCATAAAAATAAAATAAAAGTAGATACAATAATAAATGCAAATCTTTTATTGTAAAGTAATTTTATTTTCTTCATTTTATTATTACTGGCACCACCACTTTCCATCAATATTGTTCTTAACTTTAATAAGGTCAAGGAAGGAAGTCTCATAATGACTGTTAAGTGTTTTTTACACGACCCTGGATGCTAACTTCTGTCTTTCACACCCTTTAATTTTGAAGATGAACACTAACTGTTTCCCACCTCTGAACCACCCATCCCTAGTTCTTCTGAAGACTATTATTTGCGTCATAAGTTTGACACTCGTGGTCATAATGGGTGATTAATTATAGACCCGATACTCACCTTTGCATGTCATAGCCATTTACTGAAGAAATTTCACAGCTTCTGACTGTTAACAGCAAGCCAGCTGCTCAAAGTCCTCATTTGTTTGATGATCTGTAGAAGTTTAAAAAACACAGGGCCGGGCAATAATATGGGTATCGATATTAATTGACCGAACACCATTGTCAATATCGACAAAAAAAGCTTCAGTATGAATCGCTATAGTTTTATTAAAATGTGGCTGATGAGTGTGCGCCTTGGAAACAATGCCAATAAGCTTAGTCACTTCAGGTCAGAATAACAACATGTAAAAATGAGTGTCATATAGCAGCAGTGAGGAGATTGTAAATAAAAACGGATGTCGCCAGAGTGGCTTTTTGGTTTCTTTTCTTGTGCATCCCAGCCACTAGCTCCCCATCTGAAAGATTTCTTAGCGTAGGGGGTAATATAGTCATCCAACTTCACAAATTGTAATGTTGTAGTATGTATTTGAATAATGATGGTTGGTTCCTTTACTTGAAAGTTCAGATATGATTATCATAATTTGTGTTGTTGACAAAGTTTGAGGTTTACCGTATCATTATTATTCACATCTTAAAGTTTGTTTTATCATTGCACACACTTTGTCACAATTTATTGATCAAGTTTAAGAGTCTCTTCAACAATTATGTTTAATTTATTATAAAGATATCAGATATTTTGTTTAAATATTTTTGTTTTTGACTATTAAAACTGTTTGCCTTGGTAATGTTGGTTAAATAAAGTAGTTAAATAAAAAAAAAAATCCTAAATGCATTGTTAAAAATATTCAATAATTATCGATATCGAATGATATGAAACATGATATTGTGATAATTTTATTTGCAATATCGCCCAGCCCTATGTTACACCATCATCTCTTTTCCTTGTCCACTTCATCAATGCCTTCTCTTGCTGAAAATACTTTAGATCCTGCTAAAATATTACACTCACAGATTTAAATATATGTAGATCATTTCACTCATACCTGTGACTAAAAACAGGTGTATATTAAAATTGATATACATATTAGCAATCATTTGTTTTAATATTTTGAATGCTTTGTATTAATATGCTTATTGTTTTGTTCATTGGCGGCTGTGTTCATAACAGCACACAATATTTATAGATTATTTACTATTTTCACTTCTTACAATAGCTGTCTGGAATACTTGATTCTGATTGGTCAGTCACGATATTCTAAGCAGGTATGTTATTCCCTTATAACAACTGCTCAAACTAATAAGTCTTATCTGGGTAGTTTGAATCATCTTCACTATCATCAGTGAACATGTCTTTCATTCATTCATTCATTCATTCATTCATTTATTCATTCATTCATTCATTCATTTTCCTGTGACTTAGTCCCTCATTTTCAGGGGTCACCACAGCAGAATGAACTGCCAAATATTCCAGCATATGTTTTACACAGGGGATGCCCTTTCAGCTGCAACCCAGTACTGGGAAACACCCATACACTCGCTATCACACACTCACTCATACACTATGGCCAATTTTGTTTAGTTCGTCCAATTCACCTAAAGCTCATGTTTTTGGACTGTTGGGGAATTCGAAGCAACTTGAGGATATCCACGCCAACATGGGGAGAACATTCACACAGAAATGCCAACTGACCTAGCCGGGACTCGAATCTGTAACCTTCTTGCTGTGAGTTGACAGTGCTAACCACTGAGCCACTGTAAATACGTTCACATCCATATATCTAAGCTTGTCCGCACGCCACTGCTTTTGACTGTTGTTCAATTAACCGCCATCTTGTGACAGAATAATAGGTTAGTGTATGCTCCATTCAGCCCTGTTTATTTTCTTTTAGCAAATGAAGAACGAATAAACTACTATTATGGATTTTGTGTCTACTTTTTGCTTCGAGGCAAGTAGCCATGTAATAAGCAGAATAAAGTACATCCAGGCGGTTTTCACAGAATAAAGCCCTTCACGTCGGGTTGTTGGGTTTTATTCTGGAATAGCAACCGCCCAGATGTACTTTATCTCTTACATGTTAATCTGGCCTTCGACATGCCCAAGATATGGATTGAAAATATTATTATATGATGATTCTTTTTCTTCGTTCTGTCATTTTCCTTCAGCTTAGTCTCTATTTCAGAGGTCACCACAATGGAATGAACCACCAACTATTCCAGCATATATTTTACACAGCGTATGCTCTTCCAGATGCAATCCAGTACTGGGAAACATCTATACACACTCATTCTTACACACACACATACTTAAATTATTCAATTTCACTTCGATTTCACACTTGAATTTTGTTTACCCAATTCACCTATAGCGCATGTCTTTGGACTGTGGGGGAAACCCACGCCAAAAAGGGGAGAATATGCAAACACGCAGAAATTAGAAATTATAAGACATTGATGGTAATCGGCGCAATATCCTAGTGGTTAGCACACTGACATATGATGCATTTGCACTTCAGGGTGTCCCAAGTTCAAATCCCAGCTCCAGGACAATTCCCGTCCCTACCCGCCCTCTCTCTCCCACTTTGCTTCCTGTCTGAAATACGGTCCCATCCACTTAATAAAAGGCCAAAAAAGAGAAGATATTGTAAACATCCAGATAGCATCCTGACGTGATGTTTAGATGAATACATACATTTGTGCAGTTATTTTCTCTCACTAAGAAAATAAACACACTCGCACACAAAGAAAAATGACAGAGGTGAAAAAACAGATGTTCAGAAAGCATCAGATCATTGCAAAATGGAAAGGTTTGCATAAGTGCTGACACTGTCCTGATTATGTTTAATACAGATTATATAGATATATTGTTTAAAATAATCCTTCATCTTTGTATGAGATAATGTGTTATAGAGTAGTAGCTTTTTTAAGCATTGAACATTATAAATAGTGCTTTCAAATGATTAATCACATCCAAAATGAAAGTTTGGATTTACACAATGTATGTGTACTCACTGTACATACAGATACAAAACCAAAATATTTACATATATATGAATATTTGTACATAATTTGTATTAGATATAAATATTGAATATTTAAATATAATAATAAAATAAAAACTCAAATATATATGTAACCACGGGGAGTGACACCAACAACTGAGGTAGGATCCAAAATGCAGGTTTATTCGTAGTCAGGCAAGCAATGGTCAATACAGGTGCAAACGGGTATGCGTAGGCAGTCCAGAATCGTAATCAGTAACAGGCGAAAGGTCAAAAGGCAGGTAGCAAACAAAGACAAAGATGCTAACAAGGCTAAGGTCGGTACACAGGATAACAAGACTGGGAACCGCGTTGTAGTGCTACTGACAGTAAACAAGACTCGGCAAACTGAATGAATGAGTGTGTGGCTTAAATAGTGTGTGCAATCAGTCTCTGACAATCCTCAGGTGGTGTGAATGTAATCAGTTTAGATGCAGAAGCATGTGTGTCTGGGCGAAGTGCATGTATGAATATGTAGTCCAAAAATGGAGGAATTGTAGTCCATGAGTATTGTTAGTGCAATCCAGCAATCTTACGTATGGAATATGATCGCTGGTAATCGTGACAATATACATGTATGTGTTTATTTTATATATATATACAGTATATGCACCATATTACGGAGACCCGGAAGGGACATGATGGTGGGGGAAAAAATGGGTAGTAGAAAAAAAAACTGGGTGGGAGAAAAAAAAATGCATGGGACAAAAAAAAAAACAGTGATAGGAAGCCCGAAATTTTTCATACCTTTGGGGTATTATAATTTTCAAACTTAACTGTATATATCATTTACAATTTATAAAAGTTTTTATTTTGGATGTGATTAATCACAATTAATAATTTGAAAGCACTGTAATGTTTAAGATAATGCCACAAAAGCTACCCTGTTTGGTTATTATAAACATTAGTTTCATGAACATACATATTTTCTTCTCGCCGTGTTGGCGTGGGTTTCCTCCGGGTGCTCCGGTTTCCCCCACAAGTCCAAACACATGCACTATAGGTAAATCGGGTAAGCTAAATTGTACGAAGTGTATGTGTGTGACTGAGTGTGTATGGGTGTTTCACAGTGATGGGTTGCGGCTGAAAGGGCATCTGCTGCATAAAACATACTGTATAAGTTGATGGTTCATTCCACTGTGGCGAGCCCTGATTAATAAAGGGACTAAGCTGAAAAGAAAATGAAAAAAATAAATGAAAATATTTTCGTTTTCCTACTAAAACCTTCCTCAAAGACATCCTATTGTGATTAAACAATTAAATTGAGGAAGATGGACATGTTCAGGCTCTCATTTCTGAAAATGTGTACCAGTTTCTATAGTACAGGAAACAATGAGCATTATTTGCGTGACACTGGTTTTGAGTAATTATTTATAGACCTGACAGAGGAGTAACACATTCACCTTTGCATGACAAAGTCGTTTCCTTTTCATGAAAGTGTTTGTGTCATTTTAAATAGAAAGGAAGAGAGCACATTTAAACGCCACACGCTATTGATTTTACCAGCAAAAATGTGTTGAGTACTTCTTATAAATTATCAGTCTAAAAGTTTTAGAAAGATGAGGAAGGCCTTATTTTGCAAGCTACTTACACTATGAAAAAAAATTCTAAGGAACTGCACAGTCTATTTAAGATCATATATAAAATAATAATTTTAAGAAGTTTATAATTTGAGGACCAAAAAAAGTGTCTAAATATGAAAGAAATAAAAAAAAAACTGCCTAAAATGTTCTCTGATGTCAAAATGTTAAGGGCAAAATGAAGAAATCAAAAAAATATAAAAATAAATAAATAAATATATATATATATATATATATATATATATATATATATATATATATATATAATATATAAATATATATATATGTATGTATATATATATATATATATATATATATATATATATATATATATATATATATATATGTGTATGTATATATATATATATATATATATATATATATATATATATATATATATATATGTTTATATATATATATATATATATATATATATATATATATATATATAATATATTTATAAAATTATATATTCATAAACAGTTGTAATTAAAATTTACATTGTTGTGAGCAAAAAGTTGCCAAAATGCATGATGTATCAAATAAAAATAAATATCATGAAAAAAATGTATATGGCAAATATATGCAACATAATATTCACTCATTCATTCATTTTCCTTCAGATTAGTACCTTTATTTAACAAGGGTTGCCACAGTGGAATGAACTGCCAACTTATCCAACATATGTTTTACACAGAGGATGCCCTTCCAGCTGCAACCCAATACTGGAAACATCCATACACACTTATTTACACGCATACACTATGGCCAATTTAGTTTATTTAATTCACCTAAACATGTGTTCGGACTGTTGAGGTAACTGGAGCACCCGGAGGAAACCCACCTTGACGCTTATTGTCAGTCTGTGTTTGTATCAGTCCAAAAGCGATATTTGTATGAAAATATCTTACATTTTCTTACAGTCTCTTCCGTGGTGAAATATTATCCAATTCAATTCACCTTTATTTGTATAGCGCTTTTACAATGTAGATTGTGTCAAAGCAGCTTCACATAGAAGATCATAGTAGATTGAAACTGTAGTTCAGTTTTCAGTGTTTAAGTTCAGTTCAGTTTAGCTCAGTTCAGTGTGGATTAATAATCACTACTGAGAGTCCAAACACTGACGCGCAAATTCATCGATGTGCAGCTCTACAGATCCCGAACTATGCAAGCTAGTGGCGACAGCGGCGAGAAAAAAACTTCACCAATTGGCGAAAGTAAAGAATTAAAAAACCCCGAGAGAAACCAGACTCAGTTGGGCACGACCATTTCTCCGCTGGCCAAACGTCTTGTGCAGAGCTTCAGTCAAGGCGCCGTAGGCAGGAAGCTGGACCTTACCGAAGACTCGTCTGTCCCTGGAGCGTCATTGGATTCAGTCTCATGCTCTCCACTCCTCCATGACCACCACAGTAGCTGTTCAGGATACGGCCTGGTCCAGGATATGGAAACCTTGGGATCATCTTGTCGCTGGTCTTGGATCCAATCAGTGGCGCTGCATAGTCTGAGGGCCGCGGGATGAATATCCCCAGGTGGAAATGAAGAATAAAGAGAATAATTAGCATAGCTGCTGTTCATAGTGTATATAAACGAGATGCAAAAACCAGCGTGAAGCACATTCAGGTATTATACCGCTAAGTGATGCACTAAGTGTGTGCTTTACTAAACAGATAGGTCTTTAATCTAGTTTAACTGAGAGAGTGTGCCTGAGCCTCGAACATTATCAGGAAGCCTGTTCCAGAGTTTAGGAGCCATAAATGAGAAGGTTCGACCTCCTTTACTCGACTTTGCTATTTCTACCAGAAGCCAGAAGAGTTTTGAGATCTTAAAGAGCGAGCTGGATTGTAGCGTGACAGAAGGTTGGTTAGATAAACAGGAGCTGGATTATTTAAAGCTTTATAGGTAAGAAGCAATATTTTAAATTCAATACAAAACTGAACAGGCAGCCAGTGTAAGGAGGATAAAATTGGGGTGATATGATCATATTTTCTAGACCTGGTTTTAGACATATTACCCAGTAACCTTCAGAATAACAACCTCCCCTGCTCCACTCCACTTTCAGATCTACATTTCAAATAAAACATAGAGAAGAAATTAGTGTATGGATGCTAAAACTAGCAAATATTTTTGCTAGTTGGATGCTTTTTCAGCTTTTGAGAAAATGTGAAATATATACATATTTATATATATACATTAGCAAACAGATAGACTAATTATCAAAGTAAAGTATCAAATATTAGTAACAGACACATCTGTTTAGCTGTGCCTTTACTGAATGAGCACTGTGCTTCGTCCGACAGATCATACTATTGTGTTTTTCTTTTTGTTTTTCATTCTTTTATAACCTGTTTTAACTCATTCTCAATCTGTTTTTATGTTCTTGTCTTTTTTATTCTTGTTTATGTAAAGCACTTTGAATTGCCACTGTGAATGAGATGTGCTATATAAATAAACTTGCCTTACTCTACCTTTAAAAGGATGGCGGATTTATATGGAAATTACTTGCATGACATTCATGTTTGGATTTCACATATGAACGTCCAGCTTTTTCCAGCCTCCGGCGCATAGACTGCAGCTCTGCACAAGAAGTTTGGCCATTGACTTTTATTTTACCTTCTTTCTTTCCAAGCGTTCCAGCTCCTCCTTCAGGAAGTGTTTCTCTCGTTCGATCCTCTGTTTCTCTGCTTCTTCTCGGGCTTTGGCTTCAGCCTCTTCTCGCTGCAAAGACACATAAAACCACATCATACATTCATTTATTACACATCTCTAAAATACCTAAAAGTCTAGTGCCATGTCACATATGGGACCCCACGTTTGGCTGGTTAATGTGGTCCAATAATGTTGTTTGACCATGTCCAGTGAGCTGCTTCAATTAGCGGTTATCAGCTGATAGATATGGGCCAGTAGGGGGCTTCCAAGCAGTAAATGTCACTCAGAAGGCTGTTATCATCCATTCACATTGTTAATCAGCTATACTAATAGAGAAGACTCCAGATCTGTTTTTACATTACTGTGACGGTTAAGGTAGGGGTAGGCATTAATAAAATATAACTATTGGGACATTTAATAAATAATATAAATAATTCTCGTTAACTTCCGGCTGCAGCCGTTTGTGATCTATAGCTGATTAACCATGTGGATGGATGATAACAGTTATCTGAGCCTACCAGTAGGTGCAGAAGGCACCTAATAGCCCATATCTATTAGATGATAACCACTGATAATGCCCATTCAATCGATAACATTCGAATCAGCTGGTCCAGTCTACTGTGAGAAAAATTATGACATCTCACAGTTATGAAGGCGTTATCCTTGTTACTGACAGAAATGAAAACTATTATTAAAATATAAGTACTAGATGAAATATTACCTGTTAAAAGTGACAACTAAAAAACAATAATTATACAAAATTAAAAATTAATGTAAAAAAAAATTTGTATATATATATATATATATATATATATAACAAAAAAGTTTGCTATGTTATTTAATTATAAAATTACAAAAATTTTAAAAACGATATTATATAAAAAAATTTAGACCTACACATATATAAATAAATACTACAACTAACTAAATAAAGCTATATAGAAATATTAAAATAATTTATAATATGTGTAATTATATTATATAATTGTTTATTCATAGAATTTATATTTATAAAAAATAAACCGAAAAAAACATTCAAATTTTACAAATCACAATTAAAAATAATTATTTAATTTAATATTTAAACATGCATTTACATTTATATATATATATATATATATATATATATATATATATATATATATATATATATATATATATATATATATATATATATATATACACACAATTAAAATAATAACGGTCTGCATTATGAACGAGTCAGTGATTCAGCAGGTAAAGAACTTTCAGAATGAATAAAACGTGTGCCTTTTAAAACTTCCCTTTGCTGCCACAATGTGGAAGCAGATGCCAAATAATAATTTCTAAATACATTTATTTATAATTAGAATTTATAAATAAATGCATTGCACAAATATATTTAACTTCATCTCATAGCTTATATATTAATTTAAGTATGTCTTAAACTAAAACATTTCTCACCTTTCTACGACAAATCTGACGAGAAACACCTGAGGGAAAAACCTGAAGCACGACTCGAAGCTCTAAAAGATAATTTATTCATCAAATGAAATGCAACCGGAGAGCAGTTTTTGTGGACTCTCACTGTCACTCTTTAGTATCCTGTTCTCCCGTCATGCCAACATGAATGAAAGCCCGTCTGGCAGCGTCCACTCCAGCCATAACTAACCTTATATCTGTTATCAAGCATCTAAAAATACAGCTCCTGAGATGAAGAGCATCTGACAGTCAGGGCTAATGATGAAACTTCTGCTCAGACAATGATCTGAGGACAGCAGCGATGTTCACGAGCGAGCTAAATGCTGCATTGTGTAACTCAATGGTGGAGACGCCACTGTTACTTCATATGTGCTTAAATATCTCTCTGAAATCACGCAAAGACTTTCAAAGTGCGTAAAAGAGTATTAATAGTTGAGCATGATAGCGCCCATAGCTATATACATTAGATGTCACCCACCCTGATGTTGGAAGGAATGCGTCAATAGAGCCGCCATTTTAGTACAGGGAACGCTCCTTTGAAATTAACGCTATCTAGCGGTCACATAATATAACTAAATATTATGACAACTTGATCAACTTCTTTTATAAATATATATAACTTGACATTACTTTTTTTCTCACCACCACACTAGTCATTTTCACAAGACAAAATTTTGTTGTTGGAAACTGTATTTTATATACTTAAATTTGACTTTTGCATGCTAAAAGTACTTGAGTAAGAGACATTTTACTTGATTTGGGTCATTAAAAAACTCCCTATGATGTATGTAGCCTATACATGCTGTAGTCAACCTAAAACCTACAGTAGGTTGACATAAAACCAAAACAACACCCATTCTTGTCTTAGGACATTTTATTTGGCAAATTTTAAAATAACAGTAAGTTTATGACATGTTAAATATATAGTATAATTTGCTGGTTTTAAACATACAGAATTATAATAAATATAGTTATGAAACAACCATAACATAACACCAAATGTTGACTAATGAAGGTGCATTTATAACAACTATTTATTGTATACAAATGCATTCAACAGACTTACATGACAGTGCATTGCTGTAGAGGACAAACAAAACACGAGACAGGTGTTTAGAAAGAGTATAGTTTATTTATTTTGACCTGCAAACTTATCTAAACAAGACACACTTTCAGAAAACAGCCCGGAAACATTATAATGCGCGCGCTCGTGATTATAACCAGCGATTGTCTTCAACTGTTGTCTTCAATCGTCCTTCTTTGCTCAACAACTCAGCTGAAAAACAAAGCAAAATATTACAACAGTCAGACATAGAGCAAAGAGCATAGAATTACCAAGAGGCGACACTCTACAATTTGGGAAACAATACCGCGCTTTTTGAATAAATTAAATAAAAACAAAGCAGCTGTTTTTTATCGCGACAGCAACGACGAGCGATCGCGATATCACTTCAAAATGGCGGAATCCGGGTCTGTTGCTCTTGGTCATTCTAAGCTCTTTGCATAACAGTTACCATGGTTTCTATTTCAAACTATAGTAAACTAAAGTTTGAAACTATAGTTTAAAATAGAAGATGAGTGGGCCTCGCTGCTCCCACCCACCATAACCCTCGCAGCGAGGTCCCACTACCTGTTCTTCGCGATATTGCGTTTATGTTCGCAAACCGCAAGGAACTACAGCACAGACGGGCCCGGGTGAAGCTTCACGAAGCGGACTTAGTGAGATTGGCGTGGCTCCACTCGTACCGTCGGTATTGAACTCACCTTGGTCAAGTACAAACAGCTACACCGAGCGAACTGACAAAGCTGACAGAGAGCACACGAGCTTTATAGGAATGCATATGAAAATTTTTACAAGGCACGTCATTGTTGTCTCGTTGTCATGGCGAGCGCTGAAGAGGGCTCACTTGATTGGAGCACACAGCGTCGGGAATCTGCGTCACGGCCAGTTGCCGTCTGCTGTGGACAAAATATATTAAATATATTCAATATTTATTTTTTCAAATTTTTGGTGCTGTGTAATATTCTGAGATGCAGTAGAATATGGAGACAGATGAATATAATTGGATATATGCCGAGCTGGTGTTCTTCCCATACTTATAAACTTCCGGTGACCGGTTATTGTGAGTTTTTCCCACTTTATACGGTTCCTTTTACAGCATCCATGTTGTAATGTAATTAAAATACATTCAGTTAAATAAACTTTGGCATTCGTTTAGTTGTTCAAGCGTAAAACGAGACAAAAGGCCTTTTACTCGCACTCAACCGTCAGAATCGGCAGGCTAGCGCAGAAGCTCCATTGGATAAACTGGGGTAAAGTAAATGCTCATATTATTAAGACATGGCGGGAAAAAATGTAATTTAATGCAGTGCTTCTTGTACAATCTGAGACCCACTTTATATCGGACATCACGCAGCCAGTGGAGATCGCTGATTTTTAAAGAAAAAAGACCTTAAACGAGCTGATTTTTCCTTTGGCATACAGTTTGCCGGAAGCGCTTAACCCAGGTTGCTGGCAAATTAAAAGTCCTATTAGCATGCTTCAGCACATACTCTAAAATCCCAGGATGTCTTTCGAAAAAGAGTACAGGTTTAACCCCGGCATCCTGGCCAAATTTATCCACTGGCCTCTGTCCTTCATGACCTCCCAACCCTCCCATAACATAATTGGCTTTATCACTCGGTCTTCTCTCTGCTGTCGCGTCATACAGGTGGATGCTACACTGGTGGTAGATGAGGAGATTGCTACCCAATAAATATCAAACTAGCTAAATTTAATAAAAATCTTTCCCCTAAATGCTCATTTTGTACTCAATATGATGAAACACTAAACCATTTATTTTGGGAGTGTACTTACTGTAAAGTGTTTTGGGTTGACTTTTCCAATTTCATAAAAAAAAAATCTTATTTCCAAACTTCTGTATTTCCCCAAAAATTGTATTCTTTGGTTTCTCTCTGAGTGTAGATCCTTCTCATTGTAAATTTATTATTGATTTATTGCTTTATTTTAGCAAAATTTTATATCCATAAATGTAAATTTTCTTTTCTTTTACTTTTTTATTTTCAGAAAGGACTTTGAAATTTATGTGAACTCTTTAAAAGACTCTAACAATTACACTGCATGTAAAACGCTTTCTTGGTGTAAATCATTTAAACTTGGTTAATTTGCTGGAATTCTATTTATGTAACCCTCTTTGTCTCTTTGTTCATAGTATATCTTTGTAATGTTCTTTCTTGCATTAAAAAAAAAATAGATGAGGAGATTCCCCCTATGTGTAAAGCGCTTTAAGTGCCAAGAAAAGCGCTATATAAATGTAAGGAATTATTATTGTTATTATAAAGCACTGTTCTACCATCATGATATAGCCAGACTAAAATGAAAATCGCATTATTTCGATTAGTTTACACTACAGCAAACACTCCACTCACTGACAAACAGCCCCTTTCATAAAGATTTATTCATAATCAGGCAAATATACATTAACATACAGAATATCGGCCTCTTCTGATGCGCCACACGTTAAATAACGCAATAGTTCAAGACACACGTTTGCTTTTTTTCTCTACTTAAAAGAACGATAACAATACATCATAACAAGAGCAACAACAACAATAATAATTCATATCAAAAAGATAAACCAAGTTGTCTTTTCTAAAATTCAATATATAGCGACTCTTTTAAGGTGCACCATAATCGGCAGGTGACTTGTTAAGGAAACTCAACAAATGTTGCACCATGACACACACAGTGAAATAGACAGAGACTTTCTTTAAGGTCGTCTTCTGGCACTTTCTCCAGAGCGCGTCCGGCTCGGCTGTGTTTCTAGAGTTAAAGCAGTCTGTTTTTGTTGGTTTGGCACACGTCAGGGTGGAAGCAGTGGTAGAGTAAGGCTTCTCTTCTTCTCTTTATATCCAGAAGACTCTGATATCTCTCATCTCTCACAGCAACTCTGCAGAAAAACAGCAGAAACCCACATGGACAGATGATTTATTGAACTATTAAAAGCTTGCCAACAACATCTATGACTGGCATTATGAAACTGAAAATAGAGACGTTTTGCAGAATGCCAAGGCTGCCTAAAGTCAACAAACTGCAGAAATCATCAGTTTCATGCATGGAAAATAGCTTGGAGACTCTCTTAATCATCCTTTATACATTATTTTCAACATTTTATTTTAGGTTCAGTTTAGTTCAGTTCAGTATAATGTAAATGTCACTGCTGAAAGACGAAACACTGAAAAGCAACTCCACTAGTGACCAGATTTGATCCATATATGATCTAACATTGAAACCAGAAGTTTACATACACTCTAAAAAAAGGAACATAACCATTTAAAAAAATGTCTGATGGAAAATCATACTAAATGTTTACTATTTTAAGTCCGTTAGGATTACCTAAATGATTTACATTTGATAAGTGCTAGAATAATGAGAGAATTTTTTATTAATTTCTAGACAGTCAAAAGTTTACACACATTTCCTTAGTATTTTTTGCTTTGCTTTTAAGCTGTATAACTTTGGTCAGATGTTTTGGGTATCCTTCCACAAGCTTCTCACAATAGTTTGCAGGAGTTTAGGCCTCAAAAGACTCAAGCCACGCCCCCCACAAAGCCACACCCCTTTATATATACACACACACACACACACACACACACATATATATATATATATATATATATATATATATATATATATATATATATATATATATATATATATATATATATATATATATATATGTATGTGTGTGTGTGTGTATAAATAAAAAGGGGTGTGGTTTTGTGGGGGGCGTGGCTTGAGTCGTAAGGGCGGGGCAAAAATTGTCACTCCAAGCTAAAACCAAAAGTTGGCAGCCCTGTACATTATAGATTAAGATTATTTAAAAAATGTTATATTAATCTTATTTTTTAATTCAACTATAGGGGTGGGCCCTGGTAGGGGTACTACAAGACATTATATTATGTTCAGGGCCTCTGAATTCTTAATCCGGCCCAGGGTATGTTTGCTAGGTTTAGGAGGTTGCTAATGCTAATGTTTCTAGGTGACAGGTAAAACAAAACAACACAGCCTACCTTTAATGACAATATATGACCCATATCTTTTAATCCAGTTTCATTTAAATATATATCAAAAACATTTATGATAACTTAGCAGTAATTAAAATCATCCAAAGTACTTTAGAAATTACGTTTGTAAAACTTCCCACTTTTCACTGCTCTTCAAAACGAGACATTTTGTATATTTGTCCTCCAAATACTGATGAAGAAATACATTACAATCTTTAGGAGACCCTTGATAAACCATAATAACGATAATAACAAAATCTTGCGAGACTCTAACCTCAACTCTAGGTGCAAGCAATGTGCTCTGGCGATCGTTTGAGTTTATGCACACTTAACGATTTAGACCCTTGTAAATAAAGGCAACTAATAAAATAAAAACAATCTTTTAAAATAATTGTATCAATATAAAGTAATTTGAAAGCTTATAATCATCACGAACAAATACTGGGGTCTTCAATCAATGCTCCCTCCTCTCCAGACGGTGGCGGAGAAGAAACAACTGACTTGTGCTACTAACATTAGTGCAGAAGAAGAAACAGCCGTCAAACGACAATGGTGAGCCAGCATATTTCATTTCTTTTCATTTTAAATTCCTTTTATGTTTAAGATACTCATTTATACGTGTAAAATGAATTATATAGATTTAGAATGCTTTAACATTTGTGTCCTTTGTAGCATTTGCGTGACAGTAAAGCAGCGAAGTTAGCTTGTAACAGTTGGTATTAGCGTATAACGTTAAGCTGTGTCTTAAAACCTCAATGTTAGCAACGTATTGTTGATTAACGGTATTATGTTATATTGTTATTATATGTACCTATTATTAAACAGTGTTACTGGTAAAATGAAGTGCACGTGTTCAATTCGAGCAATATAAAGCGAATCATAATAAATTCATAAAGGCCTGTATAACGTTATATGTAAACACACATTCACTGCATATTAAAGCATTTAAACGGTACAAATAAATGATGTACATTAGGATTACCAACACAAAGTAAAGTGTTTTAGTTAATCTGAATGTTAGATACAAATATACCATTGTTCTAATATAAAAAATAAATAAATATTGCACTAATTGATAAAGTTAAACTTCTTGAACTAATTATTTCCAATATAGTAAGAGTTCAAATGCAAAAACTTCTGTCCCGTCTGAAATTTCCATCGAAAAATGAACATTTTTCTCAGCCTCCTTTGTTTATGTTGAGATATTTCACTTTAAAGACCAGGGAAATGACTTATTCTTTGCCATAAAAGTGATATTACTGAACATACACACAGGAGTCTGATAAAAATGTAATTTCAGATGACATTTAAAGGTTTTTGCATCTAAACTCTCCATATAAATGTCCATTTATTGTGTGTATTTATTTAAATTCTAAGAAATGTTGTGTGGTTACAAATGTGTATTTGTTATATGTTATAAATTAATGCTTTAAAAGAATACAAATGAATAAGTCAGATAATAGACATCAAATTATTAAAGAATACAAATGAATAAGTCAGATAATAGACATCAAAACATCAAAATATTAAAGAATACAAATTAACAAGTCAGTTAATAGACATAAAAACATCAAAATATTAAAGAATACAAATTAACAAGTCAGTTAATAGACATTAAAACATCATATTATTAAAGAATACAAATTAACAAGTCAGTTAATAGACATCAAAACATCATATTATTAAAGAATACAAATTAACAAGTCAGTTAATAGACATCAAAACATCATATTATTAAAGAATACAAATTAACAAGTCAGTTAATAGACATCAAAACATCATATTATTAAAGAATACAAATTAACAAGTCAGTTAATAGACATCAAAACATCATATTATTAAAGAATACAAATTAACAAGTCAGTTAATAGACATCAAAACATCATATTATTAAAGAATACAAATTAACAAGTCAGTTAATAGACATCAAAACATCATATTATTAAAGAATACAAATTAACAAGTCAGTTAATAGACATCAAAACATCATATTATTAAAGAATACAAATTAACAAGTCAGTTAATAGACATCAAAACATCATATTATTAAAGAATACAAATTAACAAGTCAGTTAATAGACATCAAAACATCATATTATTAAAGAATACAAATTAACAAGTCAGTTAATAGACATCAAAACATCATATTATTAAAGAATACAAATTAACAAGTCAGTTAATAGACATCAAAACATCATATTATTAAAGAATACAAATTAACAAGTCAGTTAATAGACATCAAAACATCATATTATTAAAGAATACAAATTAACAAGTCAGTTAATAGACATCAAAACATCATATTATTAAAGAATACAAATTAACAAGTCAGTTAATAGACATCAAAACATCATATTATTAAAGAATACAAATTAACAAGTCAGTTAATAGACATCAAAACATCATATTATTAAAGAATACAAATTAACAAGTCAGTTAATAGACATCAAAACATCATATTATTAAAGAATACAAATTAACAAGTCAGTTAATAGACATCAAAACATCATATTATTAAAGAATACAAATTAACAAGTCAGTTAATAGACATCAAAACATCATATTATTAAAGAATACAAATTAACAAGTCAGTTAATAGACATCAAAACATCATATTATTAAAGAATACAAATTAACAAGTCAGTTAATAGACATCAAAACATCATATTATTAAAGAATACAAATTAACAAGTCAGTTAATAGACATTAAAACATCATATTATTAAAGAATACAAATTAACAAGTCAGTTAATAGACATTAAAACATAATATTATTAAAACAATACAAATGAATAAGTCAGATAATAGACATCAAAAAATCAAATTATTTAAAAATAAAAATTCATAAGACAGATAATAGAAATCAGAACATCAAATTATATGATTTTATTTTTATCATTTCACAGGGTCAAAGTCAGAGTGGAGGGCAAGGACCTGGAGGAGGAAAGAAAGATGACAAAGTGAGTATTTATTTTACAAATACACACATTACTATTTTATTGGTTAAAAAAAGACATGAAAATAGGCTAAAGAGATTTGTTTTAAAGAAATTTGAACAATTGATATGAACAAAATTGATATGCATCAATTTCTAGGATAAGAAAAAGAAATATGAGCCTCCCATTCCCACAAGAGTTGGGAAGAAGAAGAAGAAGGTGAAGGGACCGGATGCTGCAAGCAAACTCCCTCTGGGTAAAATAAACTTCAGTAAACTGTGACCAGATAAATAATAGTATTAATTTATAAAAATCTAACAATGTCACTTCTTTCCTCAGTCACTCCACACACTCAGTGCAGACTGAAACTCCTCAAACAGGAGAGAATCAAAGATTATCTGCTGATGGAGGAGGAGTTCATCAGGAACCAGGAGCAGATGAAGCCACTGGAGGAGAAACAGGAGGTGCAACACTTTCATTATATCTTTTATATAGTATTCAGACAATATAAATATGTTTCCCTTATTTTCTACATGTTTAATTACTCGTAAGAACTGTATTTTGACCCAAATATTCATTAGTGAATGAAAGTAGTAATTACCAATTTTAAAAAAATATATCCGGGTTTCACTTTCACTCATATTATTTGTAGGGGGAAGAGAAATGTATTAATATTTTGACTATTAAATCTGTTTTAATAGATTGTATATTTTTAAATTATATTAGATAAAGGAAATATTTTAAGGAATTTTAGAATATTTATCATTGATGAAACTGAAACAACTGAGTTGTTATTTTAGTTGATTTTCTTGGTTAAATTTGTGATTATTAAGAATCAGTTATTTTTGTAAATTATTTATTAAGTAATTCTTAATAATGATGTCATGATTATAGCCAAGAGCTGAGCACATGGCATATTCAGTTGAAGTCACAATTATTAGCCCCCCCTTTGAATTTTTTTTTTTTATATTTCCTAAATGATGTTTAACAGAGCAAGGAAATTTTCACAGTATGTCTGATAATATTTTTTCTTCTGGAGAAAGTCTTATTTGTTTTATTTTGGCTAGAATAAAAGCAGTTTTTAATCTTTAAAACAAAACAAAATGATTAGCCCATTTAAGCTAACTTTTTTGATAGTCTACATTAGAAATCATGAACCATCATTATACAATAACTTGCCTAAATACCCTAACCTGCCTAGCTAATTAACCTAGTTAAGCCTTTAAATGTCTGTTTAAGCTGTATAGAAGTGTCTTAAAAATATCTAGTCAAATATTATTTACTGTCATCATGGTTAAGATAAAATTAAAAATGAGTTATTAAAACTATTATGTTTACAAATTTGTTGAAAAAAAATCTTTACTCCGTTTAACAGAAATTAGAGAAAAAAATAAACGGGCGCTAATAATTCTGACTTCATCTGTATATGTATAAATAATAAATATAAGCAAAAATTTATTTAATAAAGTGCCCCATTTTACTTTTTCAGATATTATATTTATTATTATATTATTGGGTTTGCAGCCTACTTTTGTGATTTTAGCTTATGGTTGACGACTAACAATGTCTACTTTACCCCAAAAACTGTAGTTGTAGCTGAAGCCTGGAATAGTTTGTTTTCTGTGGTTCACAACATGTCAAAAACAACCAGTTCTTTTAAATCTCAGAAAAGCAAACTCACATTGCATTCACTTTTAAAGGATTAGCACTTTAAAATAGAGCTCAAATTGATAAAGTTAACTTTATATTATATCATTAATTTATATCAATGTGTATCCTCTGTAGCTGAAAGTCAAATATGGTAATGTACATTTGGTTTTCCACATAAGTTGTGAGTCAAGCGTTCTCAAATCTAGCCCTTAAGATCCACTTTTCTGCAAAGTTTAACTCCAACTTTGATCAAAATCACTTGTCTGTAATTTTATAGTAGTCCTAAAGCTATTAATTTGTTTATTTATGTCTATTTGATTATGGTTGGAGCTAAAGTATTCTGGAAAGTGGATTTAAAGGGCCAGAGTTGCTGTAAGTGTTCGTCCAATCACAATACACCTTGATCTGACCAATCAGAGCGGAGTAGACTTTTTGGAAATTTGGGCTTAGAGATACTGGATCCTTGAACTGACTTCTTGTTGATTTTTGTATTATTTTATTGTATTGTTTACACAGCCTTTATTGTTTGCTTTTAAAGGTGCTCTATAAAATAAAGTGTATTATTATAATTGATAAAATGCTGACGCTATTATGCATTTTATGAGAAGATTATATTTTTTGAGGACTTCAGATTCATGTATCTATTGTAATTGACCACCAAAATAAAAACATTAAAATAAAATGGCATATAAAGGGTGATTTTAATAATAATACTTGTTGAACTCTGGAACCTAATAGATAAGCAGGCTTTTAACATCAAGTCTTGTTTTGTTTTATAGGAGGAGAGGTCTAAAGTGGATGATCTCAGAGGGACACCCATGTCTGTGGGAACTCTGGAGGAGATCATTGATGATAACCACGCCATTGTGTCGACTTCAGTGGGCTCTGAACATTATGTCAGCATTCTGTCATTTGTAGATAAAGACTTGCTGGAACCCGGCTGCTCTGTGCTACTGAACCACAAGGTTAGTAAAGTCTTTCAAATCACTGAAGACCTTTAGAATCTGGAAGTTAAGGTGAAGTCAGAATTACTAGCCCTCCTGTTATATTTTCTTTCTTTTATATTTATTACACAATACTTTTCAAGACAGTAGTATTCAGCTTAAAGTGCAATTACCAGGCTTAATTTGGTTAACTTGGCAAGTTTGAGTAATTTGGCAAGTCATGTTATAACAATGGTTTGTTCTGTAGGCAATTAAATTAAAGGAGGGCTGATAATATTGACATTAAAATGTTTTTTTTTTAAAGTTTAAAACTGCTTTCATTCTAGCCAAAATAAAACATATAAGACATTCTCTAGAAAAAAAATATTATGGGAAATATTGTGAAAAAATTCTTTGCTCTGTTACACATCATTTGGGAAATATTTGAAAAAGAAAAAAAATACAAAGGGGGCTAATAATTCTGACTTCAACTGTATATAGACATGTTGATTCACTTCAATTGATTTGACTCCAGAAATCAGTTTTAGTACTGTTTGTTTATATTTATTTTATTATGCATTCATTGTTATAATATTTCTGCAATTATAATTGACTTGTATAACTGTTTGCAGGTTCATGCCGTAATCGGGGTGCTGATGGATGACACAGACCCTCTGGTGACTGTAATGAAAGTAGAAAAAGCCCCACAGGAGACATATGCAGATATCGGAGGTTTGGACAGCCAGATTCAAGAAATCAAGGTGCTTTCGATTGGTTCTGAAACATTATTCATTTCCATTTCATCCGTCAGTTGTCTAAAAAGTGAGTTTTTGTATTTAAATTAGTTTATAAGAGCTGAGACATGCGAGTGTGTTATGTAATTAGATTTAATTTATTTTTATCTGCAGAAATTCAAGTTTTTTTTATTGCATTTTGTAGAAACTGCTTTCTTTTAAAAAAGGGTGCTTTCACACCTCTGTGTTTTGGAAACTGATATGTCTGCCCCCTTAGCTCAGTTCATTTGGGCATATGTAACTTCCGCAGTCATGCTCTGATCTGCTCCACAACATTTGCTTCGAGACCACTTGAACGAGGTAGTCTTGGCTCGATTGAAACAAACTCTAGATCGGTTCGGTTGTAGTAAGAAAGCAATACGACTAGCTAACGAATCAGACTATATCACAGTGTATAGATATGTAATAGGCATATCATCACCTTTGAATTATAAAGTTTTATCTGTTTTTTAAAAAACTTTGAGATGTTGAGCAATTTTTGCATTCCATATAGTAAACAATGTATGTGTAACAGTTCTCTTTCATACATCAACATGACAGAGACCATAAATGTACTCTAAATGTACGTTATCAACATTCTCTTAAACTTGTAAATTGGGGTAAATAAAACAGGGCAAATGCAGATAGAACCTTCTAATTATGAAAAGTCACTACCCACTTGTAATTATAAGGTTCTATCTGGCAGATGATTCATTGAAGCATTACTTTTCAAACAATACAATCACAAAAAAATACAAATTGGTGTTGTAACAATTTGCTGATGCTTGAGAAAGTAAATTTTTTACTTTCTATAACATTTATTTAATGTTTTTGGATAAATTTTTTTAGTTCAATTTAAGCACATGGCTGTGCTAAATATTTTATCCAGTGCAGATGATAATTTTATGTAATTAATTTGGGAATATTGATTGAATTTTGTGCTTTTATATGAATTGTTGAATTATATTTATTTGAATTGAGTTGAATTATATTATAATTATATTAATTGTCTCATGAATTAACTATTTGCCCTTCAAGTCCTAATATCAAATTTAAAGACTTTAAAAGAAAACAGACAACGAGCAAATGAGTTTAATAAACTCAGAAAAATGTTTGTATTGTATATATACAGAAATAAAAATATTTCACATTTATTATATTTATTATATAATAAAGGTTTATAGTATATATACACACAAATAAAAATATTTCACATTTATTTTATTTAATATATGTAAAATGTTTGTACTATATATACACACACACACACACACACACACACACACACACACACACACACACACACAAAAAAATATTTCACATTTAATATATGAAAAATGTTTGTACTTTATATACACATACAAATAAAAATATTTTACATTTAATATATTTAATATATGTAAAATGTTTGTACTATATATACACACACAAATAAATAAATTTCATATTTAATATATTGAATATATTAATTTTTTTGTACTATATATATATATACATACACAAATAACAATGTTTTGCATTTAATAAATTTAATATATGAAAAATGTTTGTACTATATATACACACACAAATTAAAATATTTCACATTTATATATTTAATATATTGTAAAGGTTTGTACTATATATATATATATATATATATATATATATATATATATATATATATATATATATATATATATATATATATATATACAAATAAAAATATTTCACATTTATATATTTAATATATTGTAAAGGTTTGTACTATATATATATATATATATATATATATATATATATATATATATATATATATATATATATATATATATACAAATAAAATTATTTCACATTTAACATATAACATTTTTTTAATAACCGTTTCTTTTTCGACAATGTAAAATTGAACATTTCATCTCAATGTAAAAAAAAATACTTCTAAAACATCACATTTGCACACATCTCTTCAGTTTCAGTTTTTTTTTTTTTTGTGATGCAGCATTATTTAGTCGATTCTGATTTTGTGTTTCTTTCTGGTCTATCCTGCTGTCAATGAAGCAGTCGGGTGAAATGACAAAAAAAGCTGATTCTGATTAGTCCTTGTGAATGCATTCGAAATGCTGATTGGCTCACAGAAAGAACCTTATAGAGCCAAAATAGTTTGACTGTAAATAAAACATTTTAAATAAAAAGTCTTAATGTAAAAAGACTTATAAAAAAACATCACAATGTAAATAAGTTGTTATTTAATAAAGAAAATGTCAATAACTAAATTATTAAGTCTAAGGTGATGATTTATATGGCTATAAGAAGAAAGAATGATAAGTAGGAATATCATTCCCACTGGTAAAATTGTGTTTATGTCAAATACGAAAGTAAAAGCATGCTGTCTAGCTGAACTATTAAAACATTTATAATATTATTACCTTTTTCCTTAACTTGATGTAGAATCAATATAGATTTTTCAACCCTTGACAACTGAAATGAGGCTCTGTATGAGAAATGCTTACCTCTGATTTACATTTGGTGGTAATTCAATTTAATTCAATTCATCTTTATTTGTATATCACTTTTACAATGTAGATTGTGTCAAAGCAGCTTCACATAGAAGACTATAGTGAATTAATAAGTGTAGTGGTTACTGTCTGTGGGTGTTGCTATTCAAAATGAAAGCGCACCTTTTCGATTATGTCTCATTTGTCATCACCATAAATTAAAATGATGCATGACAGCTGAGCAGAATCCTGGAAAATAAACCAAACTGACCAATGTGAGAAGAGTTTACTCGCACGCACGTTACTTGTTTGAACTATTATGGTCTATTTAGAAACTTTGGCATGTGAAAGCGAACTGCACCAAGAACAAAAAGCAACATGATAACAATTTGAATTCCTGTTTTGGAACAAATTAATCGGTCTAAGTCTATAAAACGCCCTTACATTTTGCAATTGCAATAGATGCCCTCATGAACTGTGCGTAACTAAAAAATGAAATCCAGGGCTTGTTCGATCATGTGCCTTTTTTCTTATAGGAGTCAGTGGAGCTCCCCCTCACACATCCAGAGTATTATGAAGAGATGGGAATAAAACCACCTAAAGGGGTCATTCTGTACGGTGCACCAGGAACAGGTGGGTCTGAGGGGTCTTAAAATCTAATTGACAAGGCTTTTTTTATGAAATAAGTAACTCAAAGAGATAAAAGTGTCACCAGGAAAGATTTGTAAGAATTTTGATCAGATATTAATTCTAAAAATTGTATCTAATTAATGTATTTGTTTGTGGTTTTTAATGGTATATCTCTATTAATAAAATGTTTTTGTCATGAAAATATAGGTAGCGTATGTTTTATGTTGATGTTATGTACTCCTGGTGTGCAGGCAAGACTCTTCTGGCGAAGGCGGTGGCGAATCAGACATCTGCCACCTTCCTGAGGGTTGTGGGCTCAGAGCTGATTCAGAAATACCTGGGCGATGGTCCCAAACTGGTGCGAGAACTCTTCAGAGTGGCAGAGGAACACGCTCCCTCAATTGTCTTCATAGATGAGATCGACGCTATCGGCACAAAGAGGTGTGTGTGAAGATTAGTTCAAAGTCTTTGGCTTTTCTCTGGCATTAGCTGGTTTTTGTAGTGATCGGCTTAAGTGGAAGTTCCTGTATCTAAGTTTTTGACTCTTTTAAAGCATAAAAATACCATAATATGTTTGCAGATATTTAAAGAGCCCCCATTATACGTTAAAAGTGGTCATATTTTGGTTTTAAGGGTCTCCAACAACAGGTTGATATGCATGCAAGGTCAAAAAACACTTTTGTGTTGTAATATGCGTTTATTTTTACCTAATTATTCCAGCGACTCCCATATGAATCGTTCAGCTATTTATTTGTTCCCAAACCCCCTTCTTAGCGTGAAGCTAATCTGCGCTGATTGGACCGATAACAGCCTGTTACGATGTTGGTTGGTCACCAACACTTCTGTATTTCTTGGGAGTCTCCTGTATTTCAGACCCATCTTCAGCCACCTACCCATTTTGTTATTTGTCCCAGAAACACCCATATTTTCAAGATCTCTGCTTGCAGTAGTATGGCAATACATGTCTTGTAAAATGGTATTCAAACTCGCAATATGAACATTTAACACTAAATAAAGCTCAGGAGGTGTACCCAAGGTGATCATCTCAACAAATTTGTTGTTGTTCAGTTGCAAAAAATCGAAACCGTTTCTAAAATAAAAATTTCAGGTGTTGGTTAGGACAGAAGCTCCTTTTAATGTTAAAATATTCCTTCTATCATGTGCGGTTGCTTTTATTTAGAACACAATTTTAATCAGGCTTTAGGCTCGATAGTCAAGCACACTCCTGTTGGTGTCCTTATTCTGGCAACCTGTGCTTGCGTGTGTTTTGATCCAGGAATGCAATATCCAGTTTAACCACTGGGTGTCAAACTTGCATACTGCACCTTTAAGCAACTTTTTATATGAACTAAAATGTATACAATTTGAGGAATATTCACTTGTTTAATCTTTTAAATAAATGTTGTTCATCTGAATCATAAAGTCATGTCTCAAAACAATATCAAGCAGGACAACTATTTTAACAATAATTTTATGAAGCAGTTTTAGTATTATTTTATTTTAAACTCTGCTTTGCATGACAGGAATATTAAATTTTTTTAAACAATAGTAGTTATTTTTTATATAAAACAAAGTCATTTAAATGTAAAATCAATTTTAATTTATTGAATATAATTAAACTTATTTATACTTTCACCAAATTCACCAAAATAAACAGTTGAACTATTTTCATTAACTATTTACTTGAGCAGACAGTTGGGAAAACTTCATGTAAATATATACTAACAAAAATGTTTATATATAATAAAGTTTCCTTCGTGGTATGATTGATGTGGCCGTAAATGCCTGAAGGGATTTAATTGTATAATGGTAAAATTACAACCAAAAGCGGCAAATGTTGCATATTAGGAGAATTTTATATCAGTAGTTTTGGTGCGTTTATAATGGGATTTAAGTGGAGCTCCCAAATTACTTCATAAATTACTCCCAATTTAAATTTATTTTTTTAAAACAATGGCAGCACCCATGGCGCAAAATAAATGTAGATTTTATTGCATAACATAACTTACTTGTTTATTTTTTATACATATTTCACAAAGAGGCATAATTTACATTTTATTGAGTAGGGATGCTCCGATCAGGATTTTTGCAGCCGATACAGAGTATCGATTTCTTGTCATGTCGATCGGCCGATACAGAGTACCTATTCTGATACTTCAAGCTTTATATAACTTTGCCATTGCATAAGCACAATTACCCTTTGAGTATGAGATCTTGCCCCACCTAAGATAATAAATTAAGGATGTTGCATACATGTAATGGTCAGAAACAGCTTTATAAAATGAAAAGGAAATGGTAAGAAAAATGATTAATAATGCAATTTGGAAGCATTGCTCATGTGTTGTAGCGCTGCTGATGGCATTACCCAGATACATCTTCCTATGCTTGTAAAATTGTAAACAAACCAGATCAATGAGTACCAATCAGTTGTGAAATGTGATTATCGGGCAATCGAACGAAGCATCCCTAATATTAAACCATACATATGTTGATACCCAGGGTTTCCTACGGTTTTAAAATATTTAAAAGTTATTTTATTTAGTTATTTATTTAGTTATTTAGCAATTTTTTGGTCTGTCTGTATTGTGAACATTGAGCACTGATATTGTCCTCAGGTATGACTCTAATTCAGGAGGAGAGCGTGAGATCCAGAGAACAATGCTGGAGCTGCTAAACCAGTTGGATGGATTTGACTCCCGCGGAGATGTTAAAGTCATCATGGCTACTAATAGGATCGAGACACTTGACCCCGCTCTCATTAGACCAGGTGAATCAGTCAGATCACATGTTTATTCCTGGTATGGGTTTCACATGCTGATTGAATCGAAGTGGATTTGCTGACCTGATGCAAATGTCACAAACGATAGATTTAAAGTGCACATAAATGCATTTAATGCAGCTTATTGTATTGAAGACTAAAATTAGATGTTTCCTTTGTGATTATGCAGGTAGGATTGATCGTAAGATTGAGTTCCCACTGCCGGATGAGAAAACCAAGCGGAGGATTTTCCAGATCCACACCAGCAGGATGACAGTAGCGGATGACGTGACTTTGGATGATCTCATCTTGGCTAAAGACGACCTCTCTGGTGCTGACATCAAGGTAGCTAGCATCAAGAGTTTAATTGCTATATAAATAAAAATATACAAATAAATCAATTTTTATATATTAAAAAATAAATAAAGATAATAATTGCTATATAAATAGAATTAATTAAATACAACTGAAGGCACATTTATTTTATTTATCAAATATATCCTAAGTGTCATTTAACTGAGAGATTTTGTTCAACACATTTTAAACAATTTTAATAACTAATATTTTTTTTGTCTTTGCCATTGTATGTATGATTTTACTAGATATTTTGCAAGATTAATAACATATTATTCAGCTTTCAGTGCAATTTAAAGGCTTAATTAGGCAAGTCATATTTGGAAAACAATTAATTTATCTGGGCTTGTTGTTTTGATTAGATTGCAATCAAGTTTAGATGCATAACAGACTTATTCTTATGTTCCTGTGGGAACTCTCATAGATGTAATGAATGGTCTCTGCTATACCAGGGGTACCCAAACTCGGTTCTGGAGGGTCGGTGTCCTGCAAAGTTTAGTTTCAACCCCAATTAGACACACCTGAACAAGCCAATCAAGCTCTTTCTAGGTATACTAGAAACTTCCAGGCAGGTGTGTTGGACAAAGTTTGAGCCCCCCTGTATACAAACTGTATATCCACCTACCCCTTAACCCAACCCTCACAGGAAGCAATCTGCATTTTTACATTTTCAAAATACTTAATTCTGTGTATTTTTATAAACATGTTTACCCATGGAAACCTTAATTTTGGTCCCCATGTTGACACAAGTCTCCATGAGTCTGTGTGCATTCAAGTTTAAGTGCCCACTAGGATATAAAAACAAGTATAAACAACAAGATGGTTTGGTCATTTTGCATAAACTACCTTTTACAATTTTAGTTTAGTTTTAACGCGATAGTTCACCAAAATAGAAATGTACAGTGCATCCGGAAAGTCTTCATAGAGCTTCACTTTTTCCACATTTTTTATGTTCCAGCCTTATTTAAATGGATTAAATTCATTTACTTCCTCAAAATTCTACACACAATACCCCATAATGACAATGTGAAAAAATATATTTTGAAATTGTTGCAAATTTGTTAAAAAAAAAAAATAATCCTGAAAAATCACATGTACATCAGCATTCACAGCCTTTGCTCAAGACTTTGTTGATGCACCTTTGGCAGCAATTACAGCCTCAAGTCTTTTTGAATACGACGCCACAAGCTTGGCACACCTGTCTTTGGGAATTGTTGCCCATTCCTCTTTGCAGTCCCTCTCAAGCTCTATTAGGTTGGATGGGAAGTGACGGTGTACAGCCATTTTCAGATCTCTCCAGAGATGTTCAATAGGATTTAGGCCTGGGCTCTGGCTGAGCCACTCAAGGACATTCACTGAGTTGTTGTGAAGCCACTCCATTGATATTTTTGACGGTGTGCTTTGTGTCATTGTCCTGCTGGAAGGTAAACCGTCTCCCTAGTCTGAGGTCAAGAGCACTGTGAAGCAGGTTTTCATTCAGGATGTCTCTGTACATTGCTGCATTCATCTTTCCCTCTATCCTGACTAGTCTTCCAGTTCCTGCTGCTGAAAAACACCCCCACAGCATGATGCTGCCACCACCATGCTTCACTGTAGGGATGGTATTAGCCTGGTGATGAGCGGTGCCTGGTTTTCTACAAACGTAAAGCCTGACATTCACTCCAACGAGTTCAATTTTAGTCTCATCAGACCAGAGAATTTATTTTCTTATGGTCTGAGAGTCCTTCAAATGTCTTATGGTAAACTCCATGTGAGGAGTGTCTTCCGTCTGGCCACTCTACCATACAGGCCTGATTGGTGGATTGCTGCAAGGATGGTTGTCCTTCTGTAAGGTTCTCCTTTCTCAACAGAAGAACGCTGGAGCTCAGACAGGGTGACCATCAGGTTATTGATCACCTCCCTGACTAAGGCTCTTCTCCCCCGATCACTCAGCTTGGAAGAGTCCTGGTGGTTCTAAACATCTTGCACTTACGTATGATGAAGGCCACTGTGCTCATTAGAACTTTCAGAGCAGCAGAAATGTTTCTGTAACCTTCCCCAACCTTGTACCTCGACAATCCTGTCTCGGAGGTCTACAGACAGTTCCTTTGTCTTCATGCTTGGTTTGTGCTTTGACATGCACTGTCAACCCTGGGACTTTATATAGACAGGTGTACGCCTTTTCAAATCATGTCCAGTCAACTGAATTGACCACAGGTGAACTCCAATGAAGCTGCTGAAACATCTCAAGAATGATCAGTGGAAACAGAATGTAGCTGAGCTCAGTTTAGAGCTTCACAGCAAAGGCTGTAAATACTTCTGTACATGTGATCTTTCAGGGTTTTTATCTTTAATAAATTTGCGACAATTTCAAAAACTCTTTTTTTTCACATTGTCATTATATGGGGTATTGTGTGTAGAATTTTGTGGAAATAAATTAATTTAATCCATTTTGGATTAAGGCTGTAACATAAAAAAAATGTGGAAAAAGTGAAGCGCTATGATTGCATTGTTGCATTGTGAGCGCATTGTTTTTCTTTTTCTTTTCATAATCACCTGACTTGATTAAAGAATGTTTAAATAAATTCCTGCACAATAGAATAAAAGTCAATGTGTGAAAATATGATTCGCTGTTCATTAATTAATTAATTTTTAAGAATTATGGCGAGTAATGATGGTACAATCATTATAGACCCATCTTTTCAGTGCCTAAAATATAAACTACAACTAGAACAAAAGGATGCTAAGTGTCAATATGCAATCCATTTCTTAGTAAACAGTGATTTATTTATTTATTTATTTATTTTATTTTTTTTTTTTAGGCTATTTGCACCGAGGCAGGGCTGATGGCTCTAAGGGAACGGAGAATGAAGGTTACTAACGAAGACTTCAAGAAATCTAAAGAGAACGTCTTGTACAAGAAGCAGGAGGGAACACCAGAGGGACTCTACCTTTAATATGTCCTCATCCAGTCTTGTTCCTTTTTTTATACACAGTATAAACACTTACTCTTGCCGTAACCCTCTGTTGTTCATTTGTGCTCAATGCCAATTAAATATGTTTGAGTTTCTCTCAGTCTTTGCTGAATTTAATCTCTCATGATCAAATACTGAGATCTAGCTATCATTGGTAAGGTATTAGAATATTGGGATTGTCTTGAATGTTTTATAGTAAAATATTGGTAACTGAAAATAGTTGGCTTTCAGCAAAAAGGTTTCGTAGGTTTGAAATTATTGACAGTGATGTTTAATCATAAGTGCTTTACCTATAACACTTTTAGTGGTGTCAGTGTGTTTCATGCACACAAAATAGGCTACCTTCAGAAATGCATACTTAATTGTAATTTGCAATGACTGGAAAAGTATGTTCTATAATAGTATAAATGTAATCTAGATAAGTGTTTCTCAACCACGTTCCTGAAGAACCACCAGCACTGCTTGTTTTGGATGTCCCCTTTGTCACACCTATTACCGGTCTTTTAGTCTCTGCTAATGAACTGATGTTCTGAATCCATTGTGTTTGGTTGAGGTGACAGGAAAATGTGCCGAGCTGGTGGTCCTCCAGAACCGTGGTTAAGAAACACTGATCCAGATGTACTTAATCTACTATGTTTTGGTCATCATGGTCACGATTGACCTGGGAGCAGTTTACCTATTATAGATTTAGAAAAGAAAGTCTAACGGAAATGAATAGAAAAATGCATTATCACAAAATTTCATGACAATATGTTCAACTTCTTTTATATATACATAACTTTTTTCCTCATCACCCACTGGTCATTTTCACATGACAAAATTGTGTTGTTCAAAACTGTATTTTATATACTTAAATTTGACTTTTGCATGCTAAACGTACTTGAGTAAAAGACATTTTACTTGATTTGGGTCATTAAATAACTCTGACTGACTACCAATATTATGATATAGATACCTGCTGTAGTCAACCTAAAACCTACAGTAGTTTGACATAAAACCAAAACAAAACCCATTCTTGTCTTAGGACATTTTTATTAGGCAAATGTTTGAATAACAGTAAGTTCATGACATGTTACATATATAGTAGATTCTGCTGATTTTAAACATACAGAATAATAATAAATACAGTAATGTAATAACCATAACATACCATTATGTCTTAGGACATCTTTGATTAACTTTTTATTACCTACACTAAATGTTGACTAATGAAGGTACATTTATAACAAGTATTTATTTGTTAGACTACTGTCAAACCATGTTTCATACAAATGCATTCAACAGACTTATCTGACAGTGTATTGCTGTAGAGGACAAATAAAACACGAGACAGGTGTTTAGAAAGAGTATAGTTTATTTTGTTTGACCTGCAAACTTATCTAAACAAGATAAAGTGTTAGAAAACAGCAGGGAAACATTATAATGCGCGCTCATCAATATAATCCGCTGTTGTTTTCAACAGTCCTTCTTTGCTCAACAACTCTGCTGAAAAACAAAGCAAAACATTACAACAGCCAGACACACTTAAAACATTACAGTTACCGTGGTTTCTATTTTAAACTATAGTAAACTAAAGTTTGAAACTATAGTTTAAAATAGACGATGAGTGGGCCTCGCTGCTCCCACCCACCATAACCATCGCAGCGAGGTCCCACTACCGGCCTCCCGTGTTTCCCTGAGGGTCCTCACGGCTTGTATTGATCCCTGCCTAGGGTTCACAAGCCGCCTCACATATTTCGAGCAACAAACATGTAATAATCTTCGCGATATTGCGTTTATGTACGCAAACAGCACAGGCGGGCCCGAGTGAAGCTTCACGAAGCAGACTTCGTGAGATTGCCGTGGCTCCTCTTTACCGTCAGGTATTGAACTCACCTTGGTCAATTACAAACAGCAACACCGAGCGAACTGACAACACAGAGAGAACCGACGAGCTTTATAGGAATGCAGATGCAAATGTTTACAATGCGACGTCACTGCTGTTGTCTCGTTGTCATGGTGAGCGCTGGAGAGAGCACACCTGATTGGAGCACACAGACTCGGGAATCTCCGTCACGGCGAGTTGCGGTCGGCTGTGGACAAAATCATAATAAATATACTGAATATTTATTTACATTTTTGGTGCTGTGTAATATTCTGGGATGCAGTAGAATATGGAGACAGATTAATATAATTAAAGACATTAGATCAGAAAGTGAGCCCGGCTAGGATACACTGCTCTGACCAATGACAGACAAACTCCTAGTTGTGGTGAGCTTCTTATTATCCAAGAACGCCATCTAGCGGTCACATAACCTTATAGCATGTTACTTGCTACTAACCACCCCCAAGGCCAAAATGTCCAGCATTTGTCCTTTTAATTATTTTATGTAATTTAATATGATATAATATATTTATTATATAATTATCATAATATGTTTATATTCAATATATATTCCCGTCACGTCTGTGTTTATAAGGCTGTTTGCTCACTTCATTCGTTTTATTCTGATCAGATATCCGATCGCCCAAACCACTTCAGAAGGTGATCTGGGATGCATTCCAGATGAAACTGGACAAGTCTAACCATTTTTTTTTTTACACAAAATTAATAACAAAATTAATTATGGCCTGGAGAAAATCTGGCCTGCGCCTGAAACACCTGTAGGTGCACTTTTACAGCCATAATTCTGTTAAAACATGTTTACTATAAGCATAAAACATGTTCTAAATCTTCAGGCCTTTAGCCAGGGGGGTCCTATTTTGGCTGCTATGCCATGATAAGTAATGAAAATAATCCATCGAAAAGTTTTTCAGACCAAACGGAGTTCTCTGTTGGCTGTTGATTCGGTGGGAGTATAATCTGATGTAAGAGAAGTCTTCTTTCACTACTGTATTGATTTTAAACAGAGAAAACATTTTACAGGTAACTTTATTTCTAAATCTTTTTTCTGAAATAAAAATGAGCAATAAAAAGGTGTGAAGCGGACCATATTAAATTAATTTGAATATATTTTGGCTATTTTTGATATCCAGGAATTTTCAAATGTACTTTTTTTTTTTTACCAAAGAGACTAGAAAATTCTGAAGAATTCAGTATTATTATTATTATTATTATTATTTTATGTTTTAATTATTATTATTTTTATTGAAATGGCCAAATAATAGTAATAGGCTACAGTTTTTTACTTTAAAACTTTAACAGATTGCTATTTTTTCCTAATGATATATGATGTAATAAATTTGTATTTTAAAAATTAGACTTGTTTTAATTTTTTTATTGCAATTTTTAGGAAATATTTTTAATACATCAAAAAGTGTGGTTATGATGATATCTGACTGACTAATCAAATCACTAAAATGCAGTATTTAAATCTTATAGTTAAGTAGAAACTGAGGCGTATAACTGCATAAAGGTCCACTTTTTGAGAAAAAAGAACCACCCCTTTCACCAGGCTGGCTACGGGCCTGACAGTTATGTTGGCTCACTTTAATTACCAAATCCTCTCCAGTGGCCTAATGGGATTGTAAAGTGCCTATCAAGTGCATACTTCAACATCTCACCATAAAACGTAGATAATCTGAGTATAATTTGCACTACTGTGGCTAGTATGAGTAGTACAACTACTTTTGCCACATATTATTGTCACGTTTATCTTATTTTACCCTTCCTTTTTGTTGTTACTTATAGTAGTGAGGCAGTTTACGATTTTTGCAGCTACAGATGAGATGCAGGTGTCACCTGTGTTGATGCTACTAGGATAGGTTTTTCATAGTTTATCTACATTTTGATACACCAAGATCGCCTGCGCTTTCTGTTTTGGTGAAATTTCAAAAACAAAACATTGAAACATACTATCTAGTAATTATAAACGTTGTGTTTAGTTACCGACCGTCAATCTTCAAAACCGATATATTTCATGGCGTCTTAATTGTAACGTCACGTGACATCTTCGTTCCCGCCTCAAATTAAATCACGCCTAACCCAAACATCTTTTCACGTTGACTGCCAATTAAAGTACAAATTAAACATCACAACATGAGGTAGGTCTAAGCTACCACATCCTTAAATGTACCATGTTCTTAATCGCTCATTCGGTGTCAAAGTGCTTGTAGACAATGTAATATTTCCCTCCAGCTGCATTCGACTTCAATCTAACGTTAGTCAGCTGTGAAAAACAATTCTAGAAAGGATCATTTTCCATACAATATACATGTAAACGTCTACTGGGTTTATCCTCATTAACATCATTTATATCTTCTGGGAAAATAATTAGAAAATAGTGCTCAGTTTTTAGGCAAAATAAAGCTGTTTGTGACTGTTCAAGAGCACGGTAACATTTGTCATCCATTAATTTACTTTGTCTTAAAAATCTGTAATTTCAATAAGAACGTCACTGTAATTGGGATTTTTCATTAATTTTTTTGCTGTAAATTTTGCCTCAAGTTCAAGGTCACATTTTTGTTATTTTAATATGGTTACAAGGTCGTAGATTATCTTTTGACATTGGTGGAGACCTTTGAATCTCCACCTCTACTGTACTTTTTACATAGCTGTTGGTTTATTCTGCAGTTTGTTTTCAACCCTATTTTTCACAGACTATATCAGCCTGCTATAACACTAGACTGTGCATCAAAGAGGGAAAAAACCAGCATTAACTAGGCATGAGACAATAACCGTTTTTCAAAGTTTTAAAAAGTCAAGGTTTTAATTTCGTCAATATTTTCTGCAATATCGTTTCAAAGGTATGTACTATTTATTTATTTATTTATTTATTTATTTAATTTTTTAAAGACAACAGTATATCCAGCAGAAAAGATATCCAAAGATGTTTTTTTAAACTGTAAAAAAAAAAAACTCTATTTTTGAAACAAATGAAGACAGCAGAAATCAATAATTCAATTGAATTATTTAGCCTGACCATGTTTACTGCTCCAAAGTATTTGAAATGTTTCTCAAAATAAAATATACAGTGTTCAAAATGAAAAAAAGTTTTAGTTTAGTTTAGAGCAGTAATCACAACACCGTGAAACCGTGATATTTTTAACCAAGGTTATCATACTGTCAGAATCTTACCGGACCCATGCCCAGCATTAACATTTCCTCTATTACGGACTCATTCAGTAGCAAGCTTGAGTTTAAGTTACTTAACATTTCTTTGAAAAAAGCTCCTTATGTCCACCTTCTTTTTTTTGTTTTGTTTTGGTGCCACCATTATCACTTGCATGTGTCACCGACCTCACACACCTTATTTTTACACTGTAAAAATTCGGTTGTTGCTAGATCGGATATGAAATCAACCGGAAGTCACGAGAATTATTTATATTATTTATTAAATTTCCCACTTATTGTTTTTTATTAACGTCTACCCCCAACCCAACCATCTACCAAGTATGACAAATGTATGATTAAATTACCCAATAATTGGTATTTTTTAACGCCCACCCCAACCCTAAACCCAATTGTCACAGTACTGTAAAAATATTAATTATTGTCATACAGTGTCATAAGAAAATGCTGCTATATTAATGTGCATATCGCACTTCCGGTCGGCCGCCTAACCGATCTAGACTTAAACGTAAAATTCCCGCAGTTTTGGCACTGCTTGCATTTGAATGTACAGTACAGCCATGACAGCAGGAAAAGGCACAGCCAATTACAATGTTCATATTATGTTCATGTAATGTTCATACATTTGGGTAGAGATCGTGATTTAACCCTTTCTGCATGTCTAGGTTAATGTTGACAGCTAAATTTTTAAAAAGTGAATTAAATGAATGGTGCAGACCTTTCAATAGTCATTGAATATTGGTGGGGACACGTCCCCTCCGTCCATGCTAATTCTTCACCCTGGTGTGTTATTGACTGGTTTTCTTTTGTATGACATTTTCACAGGAATTGTACTGAAAACTGGGAATTTACTGATATAAAGTGTCCAAAATTAAGGTAATATATCTAAGAACTCAAATTATGTTCACTTTTAGAGTGATCATATATGATACAGGCTTTGATTATATTTCTAGACATTTTATCTAGCTGTTTCTCTTTAAACAATTCACCATGAGACTTATTTTATTATATTTATCTTTAAAAAAGACAATATGGCAAGTGGGATACTTGCCATACTGTCCTTTATAAAAATAATAATAATAATACATTTCAGACTAGTTTAATACACTTTAAAATCCAAAAAGTTAAGGTAACTCAAACCATTTGAGGAAACCGATTGCAACAAACAACTTAAGTTTAAAAACTAATCCTAGTGAGTACTGTAAACTTAATCTATTTGAGTAAATGAAGCAATTTGAGCACAGTAAAACCCAATAAATGAAGAGAACTCAAACCAACATGGTACTGTAAAACCCAATAAGTTAAGGGAACTCAAACCATTTGAGGAAATCGATTGATTGGTACAAACTATTTAAAAAAAAAAAAACTAATCTATATGAGTACTGTGAACTTACTCCATTTAAGTTGAAGTTATGAGGTATTTAATTAACTCATTACTTGCAATACTGAGTTCAAAACTCTTATCAAATGTTTCTTTTCGAAAGTCTTTTCAAATTTAAAAAGTAGAATTAACTTTCAGTCAATTTTGAGTTAACTACACTCATTTCATTTGATAAAGTTGACTGTTGGGTTTTACACTGTAGTTATTTACCAATTTCATTAGCACACCAAATACCAACTGCAGGGTGGTTACATCAAGTGAAATGTAAGACTTTTAAAGTCCATTATCAATTAAATTTCAGACTTAAACAGGGCTAAATGTTAAGGATTTTTTTATCTAATGGCCTTGTTGGGCCAGCGGAAAAGTCTTTTACTTGCCCCATCAAAAAAAAAAAAAAAAAAAAAGGTATTTGTTAGCCACATTTTAATGAATATGTCAAAACAAACATTTCTTCAGCATAAACTTTCTTTAAAAAAAAAGGAAAAAATAAATAATAACCTAAATATTAATAAATGGACATAGGAAAATTAAGACCCATTTAAAATGATTTAAGACCTACAAGTCATTATTTCAGTGAATTTAAGACTTTTTAAGGCCTAAAATTTTAGATGTGAAATTTAAGACTTTTTAAGACCTCAAGGACATCCTGAATTGAAATTTCCCCACACTCCCTGGAAAAGTCATAGAAATTCATTGGTCAAAAGTTGTAGAAACCTTGTACAAACCAAATGACCATGTAGCATTCTGGCACTGTACTGTTTGACATAATGGTTTTATCTTTCAAAGTAACCTTTTTCTAGCTAAATGTGTACTGTGCAGAATATAGAACAATACATAGTCTATAACATCACTTTAAAAAGCAAATATATATAAGGTACAGAAAATTCATCTTTTGCTGCTATGAACATTTATCATATTCTGGATTAGTGTAGGGTTGCATGATACTGGAAAAATCTGACATTGCAATATTTCGCATTGCTGCAATATATATTGCGATATGAATAAGGATATTTCACCAGATGATTGGCTATATTTGGAAAGATTTCATCAATTTAGATCAACTGAGATGACCGTCTTTTTCTCTGCAGTGCATTTGCATACATTTAAATAAATTACAAGCCAAAATAAATAAACAGTGCTGTTTTTTCATTTTCTGTACTTAAATACTGTTAGACTCCCCAGAAAACCTTAATCAATAGTAAAATGAACATGATCATCATAGGATAAATTATAAAAAAGTCATAAAATTGAGTAATATCTTTTTCTTTTAATCTTTAATAAATAATCTAATCCTGCGATGTGACACTTGCAGATACACACATTGTGATATCGATGCTCAAATGCTATATTGTTCAGCCCTTGTGTGTAGCTTGTATGTAGGAAATGACACTTTTTGATTTGTTTTGAAGTTTTATAATAGTTTCATAGTTGGACATTCAAAACACTTAGGTCTTCAATATCATCAAGTTTGGTCTTTACCTCATATATATATATATCAAATATACCATAGTGTAGCAGAACTATCACATAATTTAAAAAAGAAAATAAAACATGAAGACGTGAGGGAAAAACTGGACACAAATATAGGACGTGATGAGATGAAAAACAGGAAAACAAAGCCAGTTAACTGGTTATATTAGCACTGCAAAAAAACACTCCACAGATCTCTCTCAATATTCACTTTGGTCTACATCAAGTCTTTGAATATGGAGCCAGATCAGTCTCAAAAATAATACATTTACAAAATGAAATTCATACATGCACAGCACAATTCACATTTACAAACATCCAATTTGTAAATTTGTAAACATAAATCCTAAATTCACCAGTAAAAATCATTTGTATTTCACAAAATGAATTGGATTTGTGTGTATATGAATTGTGTTTTGAATTTCCGAATTGGATTTGTGTTTTTGAATCATGTTTTGAATTTACGAATTGGATTTGTACGTTTTTAAATCGTGGTTTGAATTAGCAAATTGAATTTGTGCGTATATGAATCACACTTTTAATTTCAAAATTGTATTTGTGCGTTTATAAATTGCATTTTGAATTTACGAATTTGATTTGTGCATTTGTGGATCGCGTTTTGAATTTACGAATTGGATTTGTGCGTTTACGAATCACGTTTTGAATTTATGAATTGAATTTGTGCGTTTACGAATCACGTTTTGAATTCATGAATTAGATTTGTGCGTTTACAAATCGCGTTTTGAATGTACGAATTAGATTTGTGTGTTTATGAATCATGTTTTGAATTTACAAATTGGATTTGTGTGATTATGAATCGTATTTTAAATTTACGAATTGCATTTGAGCGTTAACGAATTACATTTTGAATTTACGAATTGGATTTGTGCATTTACGAATAGTGTTTTGAATTTATGAATTGGATTTGTGCTTTTACGAATCGCGTTTTAAATTCATGAAATGGATTTGTGCGTTTATGAATCATGTTTTGAATTTACAAATTGGATTTGTGCTTTTTCGAATCGTGTTTTAAATTAACGTATTGGATTTTTGTATTTTCAAATCGTGTTTTGAATTTACGAGTTGGATTTGTGCGTTTAAAAATCTTGTTTTGAATTTACCAATTGGATTTGTGTATTTTCGAATTGTGTCTTAAATTTACTAATTAGATTTTGTGCATGTGAATTTTGTTGTGGGTCTATAAATTTTATTTTTGAAATATATTATTTTTGAGACTGATCTGGCTCAATATTTGAATGTGATGATGAAGGACTGAAAAAAAACACATGCACTGAAAACCTGTGGCTAGACATTTCACAAACAAGACACACAAAATACACAACTGAAAGAGTGAACGGACCACATTGAATGAAGGGCTGAAATAATGTTCCCTTCAAATAAAAAAGGGCATGAAATCTCAACCAGCAGACACTGTAAACCCACACCTCTTTTTTTTTTCCATTGCAGCGTTCACATTTGCAGTGCAGTTCAAAGATGGGACGACAAGACGACAAAATGTGAGTGGAAAAGCATTCATTTCTATGGCTCACAAACTATAATCCAGATAAATACAGAAAAATCTGTTAGAAATCGAGTTAAAATGTCCTTGCGTTCTCCTCATGACCACCGGCTGAGGATCAACAGCTTTATTTAGAAAAGCAACCATGACAGTCTTTGAGTGCAATTGGTAGATATAATGCTTGTTTTTTCCAAACGTGTGTAGTGAATTATGTTTTATTAATCTCAGTCTAGAGTCAAGCAACACAAATAGTAGATATCGGCTCCATTACAAACAGAACCAACGTGTTTTTTTTTTATTTAAAAAAGGGTGCTTATTAAATTGCTGCGACTTAAATATCTTTCATTCCTATTCCTTCCTTGCTCTTAAATCACTACAAGCATTGCAATGGCAAAATTTCAAACAAAACACAAACAAAAGCAAAAAACATACTCTATAAAGACAAATACAATCATGATTGCATTCCTTTATTTTGCAACAAACCCAAATTATTTGCTGTATTAGGGACAAAAACCAAACAAAAAATAATAATAATAATAATAAAGGAAACCTTAGGTTTGTCATTTGGTTGGGGCTAAAGGTGTGTGTTTGTGTTTCCGTATTCGGGGGAACGAACGCAAGAGGGCTGTATTGTAGTGTCAAGTGTCACCGACTGTTTATTTTTACTCGTCTTCGTCCTCTTCTTCCTCCTCTCCATCTGAAAGAGTGGGACAAGCGGCAAGTTGCCGATAACCGTCCAGCCATTTCTCCACCATTTGAGTGACGAGCGGGTGGTTCCGCCTTCTGGAGCTTTTCTGCATGGCCACCAAAACTCCGCCCTCCGTAACACAGCAGTCCATCCACTGCCTCAACATGCGCTCCTGCTGCTCCTCTGTCCCCATCTGACCACACACACACAGTGACCAATCAGAGAGCTCGTCAACGAATATCAATCAATCATAACACAATGTTATCACAACATTTTCATTCTGTAGCAAAATATTCAAAAAGTGCTATGGTACTAGGGCTGCATGATATGGAGCCTTTTCCAAGGTTATAATAGATTTAGATTTTTCATTAGTTTTAGTTTTTATTTTGTTTGACTTTTGTTTTCAAATTCAGTTAGTTTTAATTAGTTTTAATGCTGCGTTCACACCAGACGCGGAACGCGCGTCAAGTGCGAGTGATTTACATGTTAAGTCAATGCAAACACGTGAATAGACATCCTGCAGCGCGATGGTTTAACGAGTGTTTCGTGCGAATCTCTCGAGTTCGAAAATCTGAACTTCAGCGGACATTCGCGCCGCGTTAACCAGTCAGAAGCTTGCTCCTGTGGGGGCGTGATTGTGACGTAGAACCTGTTGATGGTGTCCCGGGGGAAATCCTCCAGGCGACACCGACAACAAGTCATCAAACTGGGCTTGGCTCAGTCAGAAGCACCGTTGAAAAAGTCTCCGTCATCCAGGTTTAGTTTCTGGAGGAGTTTATGAGCTCACAGAGCTGGATGCACCTCTGAAAGGATGTAGTGCACTCAGACAGGACCCTAAACGTATCGACGCTGTTTTTCAGTTTTCATAAAGCACATAAACACTGTTATTTTTTTAATAAAATCCATGTTAGCCATTTAGCTATGAAGCTAGAGTCACCGGGCAGACAGAAGCCCTGCCCATCAAGTGAATCCGCATCTGTTTTGAAGTGAATTTGACACACGAATGAAGCGGATTTGACGCGCGAATGAAGCGGGGTTTGACGCGCGAATGAATTTATCCGCGCGTTCCGCGTCTGGTGTGAACACAGCATTAGAGGCAGATTTACAAGTTTTTATATTCTGAGACTGCTCAGTTTTCATTAGTTTCTAGGGATGCATCAATCTCGATACTTGCATTTTTTTGCTGAATCGGGTATCGGTCAGCTGGCACCGATCCAAATCCGATCTTGTGCATGCCCTATATTCTGTGTAATTTATAAACCAACAAAAAGCCATAACTTGATTTTAAGGAATGAGCTCTCCATTTTGAGAAAGTGACACACTTTTGCAGGTTATCAACTAGGTTTTGCAGTTTGTACTAATTGATCACTAATACAGAAATAAAACCTATTAATGGACGCAAATGTGTAAATTAATACTTTTAAGTGTCTGCTCGGGTCGTATTTAATGTCGTCACTGTGCTGCTGTCATGTCCGGCTGTTGTTTTTGTCGCGGGAGCAACAGTGAGAATGACTGGAGGAGAACCGGCTTGATCTGGTGGCCAATCGCATCAGGATTACTGACCCTGAGGTGGCGTACGGGTCAAACACCTGGCAGCACGAAGTAAATAGATTTACTTTTAGAGGCATACAGTAGTCTTATATATTAAACACATTTACAAAGACGAAAACGAAGGACGCTTTTGCTATAATTTTAGTACCTATCAGTTAGTTTTGTATATACACAATACATAAATACTAGGGATGTAACGGTATTGTAAATACCGTCATACCGCAATATTAATTTTTTTCGATATTACCGAAGTCGCATGACTCGGTAAAACTATAGGTCTTCTGAGAAAATTTGCTTAGGCGAATGAAGCGAACGGGAGGTAGCGAAAACTACAATACCCATCAGCCCATGCTTGACCATCATCCCTTGTGGTCTGTTGTCGCTACAGATCCAGTAATGCGGAAATGGAGTGTGCTGCTAGAAGCGGAGATGAAAAGAGCTGGAAAACTCTAAGGCCCCGTTTACACTAATGCGTTTTAGTTTGAAAACGCATAAGTTTTGCTACGGTTACGCCAACCGTCCACACTACGCCGGAGTTCTCGAGCGCCGAAAACGGAGCGTTTCGAAATGTGTGGATAATGTCTCAGTGTGGATAATGGAAAACGTAGACATCTGAAAACGGAGGCGGGGCTGCAGACGTTCGCCTCTCTGATTGGGGCTTTTCCTGAATATTAAGTAGCCTAACACGCACAGTTCAGTCCTGCATCCTCTCCTTGTAAGTTCAGACTTCGCAAGTTTGATCATGGCTGCAGTCTCTTCTTCTCAGTTTGATATGGAAAACAGACTATACCGAGGACACGGGTAAATCTTCAAAGGGAACAGTGTACTTAATAACTTCATTCACATCACCCTGGCTTCGTTGTTTCACTTTCTCAACAATAAAATGTAAACATGATTTAAGGAACTGCCTATTTTCATTTTAATATTAGCAACTTAGACAGCAGACATGTTGAGGCGTCGTGCTGCATAAGATGAGCGTCATCTTCACTGTGTGGATATTTATAACAAAACGGAGCCGATAACAACTGCCTCCTTTCAATTTCAGTGAAAATACGAAACACAGCCTCTCTTTTGCTGAGTATCAGTTTTAAGAATCGATAATGGCCATTTTAAAAGTATAACATACAATAAGTTTATACATTATAGGAAATAAAGGCAAGCGATCAGTCAATATACAGAATGTACGTGGTTACATTAATCATTAACTTATCTTTGCGCTCATCTTTGCGCTCAGCCAAAACACGTTACCTGAGAACAAGTAATAGATTCCAATGACCAAAGTCAGGGAATATGTCGTTAGATAAAGACAACAAGATAAATGAAATATCCCGTTTAATAAATATAGTGAGATTAGATCCAGCGGGAGATGCTTGATGAGAAGTCCGACTAGCAGAGCTCTCATCTGTGTAGATGGGCTGAGTGTGATTAAATGTTGAATGTGATGAGTTTTCAACAATACTAAATTGAAACTTTATTGTTTTTACATGGTTTAATAATTTTTTGTTATTAAAATTGAAGTTCCTGTTTCAAAGCTTACAGATAGATGGCTAATTTGTATGTCATTGACACTTTTGGCACTTTTTTGGAGTATTTTCATAAGTTTTGTTTTTTCCTGTAAATCAGTGGTTCTCAAACTTTTTTCACCAAGTACCACCTTAGAAAAAAATTGTCTCTCCAAGTACCACCTTACGACGCTATTTTTTAACCAGTATTAAAAATAGCTTCATAGGCCTAATTAAGCAGCTACAGGTGTGCACAGTTTAAAAACGATGCAGATTAATTCCTATTATTAAGAATATGTATTATTATCAGTCACTTTAAACATTTGAAATAGTCTGAACATTAACTGTGCTTGCAGATTAAAAAAAAAAAGTTTTTGTTAAAATGTGCTTTTAAAAGTTCATTAAAAAATGGTGTTGTTCTTAAAAAGTAAAAAGAAAACTGCTGTACTTAAATCTAAAGTATTCATTGTAGCCTATTCATCAAAAGCTGGAGATGTTGCTTTTACCTTATAAATATAGGCTATATGTCACATTCCTACACTTTCAGACAAATCTTGAAATATATGTTAAATGTACATATGACATGGTTCATACAGGCACAGCCTAATGAAAATCAATTCCAGCACCTATTTTTTTTCTCAAGACTGACATGTATTGAAGTCGATTTTTCCTTTCATGACAATTAATCTTTTTCAATAGCACTGGTAAAACTACCAAATAATCTTTAAGGCCATAGAGACACTTTTTGCCATTTTTTAAACGATATTTACAAGCTTTGAAAGGTTTAATTGAAGTATATGGTAAAAAGATTTAATTTAGCCCTTTATTTACATATTTTACACTATTTTTCTTTACAATATGGCAAATTTGTTTCTTAAAAAGCTGTACATCACATGTAGATTTTATTTTACATTTAACCTAATCTAAAATAGAAACTTTAAAAAAATACAAGTACACTGTCAGTAAAAAAAAAAAATAATAAAACAAATGACTTCATTTTACTTGAGGTATTTGAAATGAAAACACTACATTAATCAAAGCAGTGCTTTAAGAGCCTTATTGTTAATTTTGATAAATAAACAATAAGTAACAATGGATTGCTTTGACCTGTAATGCTTTAAGACAGAAAAAAAATAAAAAATACACCTTTGCTAAAAGTAAGTTTCACTTCACAACACAGCCAAATAAGAAGACCATTAGCATTGTCATCGATCATGTATCAATCTATTTCTAAATACTTAATAACTTTGAATACTTCTGACTAAATTTAGTCAAGGAACAAAGATAAATAATGTCTACTTTAATAGGTGAAATATCGCGATTGTATTCAATCTGAGCACACAGGCGATCCTGAGAGGACTTTCAGTTCATTTGAAAAAAAAAAGCATAATTAAGAGCTCACATATCTGTTTTAGCGATTTGCGTACATGAATGCGCTCTCGTGTTTAAATAAAGCACTCGCCACATTTGCAGAAATGAGTTATTGCGCAATACCTCCATTCCCGCGCCGCCATTCAGAATGTATTAGAGGAGTGACAGGTCAGAGGCGAGTCGACTGGCTGTCGGAGAGCGAAACGTGTTTGTAGATCATCAAAAAGGCAGGAAATATGCCCGCGGTTTAATTACTCTGCTAGACATCTCTATAGTGAAAACATCCAAGAAGCATTAATCCAACAAAACATTTGTTTTTAAGTTGTTTTTTCTGTCTCTGCAACACAGAAAGCATTTGTCCCGCCCTTACGTTTCACCCAACTAGACAAGGTCGACTGTGATTGGCTACTTTTCATGTCAGTCAAATCACGCTTCAGAATCAATTCTTAAACTTCGTCAAATGATTTATAACAGCTTATGACACATTGCACTAAAATAAACATTCTAAGCACAGCGTTATGATCGTACGCTTCACAAAACAGCCAATGCTGATCACATCAATGTTATATTACGCATTAAAGGATTAAAAGTGTTAATTGTTTCTTTCATTATTCAGCGGTTCCTCCGCGTACCACTAGGAGGAAGCCCACGTACCACTAGTGGTACGCGTACCACAGTTTGAGAACCACTGCTGTAAATGATTCAATAAATACCGTACCGTGACATTCATACCGAGGTATTACCGTACCGTGAAATTCTGATACCGTTACATCCCTAATAAATACATTTACAAAGACGAAAATGGAGGATGCATTTGCTATAGTTTGGGTTAGTTTCAGTTTGTTTTGTATGTACACGATAGTTTCAGGTAGTTAGTTTTTTTTTTTAAACTAGTTTTTACTTTTATTTCAGTTAACAAAAATGTTGTTTCAATACTAGGTTTAATTTTTTCGTTTGTTTTCGTCAATTATAATAACCTTGTCCTTTTCACAAGACTGTAATAACATGTTTAACGATTTAAAAAAAAAAAAAAAAACTATGTTTATTTATAATATCATCTTTGCATGAAATTACAAAAAACGAATTAGCGCTTGTGCAAAGTGTTTCTAATGCAGTGTCTATGGGGGTAGGACAGTAAATTTGACATCTTTCTCTCTTCTGGCTGCCGTTATCAGTCTCACACTTTTTTTTTTATAATGTTAAAGTCTTGATAATACCAATGTTAACTTTTCTTTTATTATTTCAGCATTTAGGATTGTAAAAAAAGTATTTGTGGTACTTTCCCATTTACTGTGCTTTCTGTTTAAGTGTGATGACTTCAACTATGACAACTTCCGCTAATGATAAACCTGGAAATCTGGAAAGGGTCCATCGGGAAAAATGTACACTGCATTATTTATACATTTTGCAATATGACATCTATTTAACCCGATTGCAGTGATTGTTTTAATGTAGTGCATGCATAAATATAATTATAAACTAGGTAAATACAAAAAAAAAGCATAAAGAATGTATTGTTAAGTCTTATAAATAGTCAGACACAGATGTTGAACAATAATAACAATAAAACATGTTATTTATAATGCGCTTTTCTAAAACCCAAAGTGCTAGCAATAATCAAATAACACTTCTCTATATTTATGAAATGCTATTATTATTTGTTAAAGCTCAAATTTAATCATGAATGCTTTAAAATTATGTTAATACAGTACAATTGAAATGGTTTTTAAAAAACTAAAAACTGCTTTTATTGTAGTCGAAATAAAACAAATAAGACTCTCCAAAAATACACATATATTGAGAAAATACTGAGTAAAATTCCTTGCTTTGCTAATGATCGTTTGGGGGAAAATGAATAAATAAATTCACAGGATGGCTAATAATTGTGACTTCAACTGTATGCAAATAAGTCCATATTCTTTACATAATGTCTCATTCACATATAGGAACACAACATATCAGAAAGCTTTCCATGCTTTACTGTTGTCTTACTGTGCTGTAATTAAACCATTCTGGAAAAGAATGTATTATTAAAGAATTTTACCCCATTCCTGTTGTGCCTCAAACAACTACAAAGCAACCTAAAAAAAAAGATTCTATTTGCATGCTGTTGTTGTTTTTTCTTTTTCACACTGAACATTCAGACACAGTAAAAACAGGCCTTAACGTCTCATAAATATGCATGCTCTGCCGAGTTGTATTCTCATGTTAGCTCTCACCTCTTGTGCAGACAGAAAGTGGATGTGCAGCAGCTTTCGCTCGCTGTCAACCAGTGGCAGGAAAGTGACCGTGACGTCGTCATCTGTGTTCAAGTTGGCGCCTGCACCTCGATTATCGTAGCCGTCGTTCTCCATCGCAACCAATGCAGAAAAGTGCCCTCGTGTGTAACCCAGAGCAATAGGGCTCTTCCAGCAGAAACTCTGCTCCCACAACAGCGGCAGGTAAACACCTACAAGATAAGAGCCAAAGCAAATAGTCATTACTGTTAGGGCTGCATATTATATCATTTCAGCATCAACATCACATAGTGTGCATCAGCAATAGTCACATCACAAGATATGCAATGTTGAGTCTGAATCATAGTTGACCAGAAACTACAAAATTCTAATTAATTATTGTATTTATACAAAATTTATACAACTGTATATTTTAAAATATATAATTTTTCTCATGTTTGTAGTCCAATTATCTACATTTCAAAGCAATAAACAAGATTATTTTACTTACCACAATGGCAGATAATTTAGCTTGTTTAAAGGAAAAACTCTTAACTTTGACTTATTTATTCTAAAGTTGAAAACAAAACTAGTATTTCTTACTTTATAAGGATTTTTTGATATTTGGACTAGAATTGAGACAAAGCAAAGAAAGAAAAGCATTTTTTTGCATTGTGATTAGTCAATTTTTGCACATGAATACTGCTAGACTCCCCAGAAAACCATCAAGTAGAGCTTTTCAACTGTCTTGTGAAATTGTATTTATATCACAATATTTATTGCAGAAAAATAATGCATCGCAATATTAATTTTTTTCAATATCTTACAGCCGTAATTACTATTAATATTTATAACAGTGCAGTGTTATTAATTATTGACTGGTTTATGTTATTTTTGTGTGTGTCTGTGTTGCGATATGAATTTTTCTGTAACTCTTGTTTTATGCCGCCTGTCTTGACCAGGACTTCCTGGTAGAAGAGATATTGAATCTCCATGGGACTTTCCTGGTTAAATAACTAAATTAATAAATAAATAAACTACCAGGGTGTCCGCAGGGTCTTAAAAAGTCACAAATGTCTTAAATTTCCAAAACAAAATTGTAGGCCTTTAAAAAAAAGTCTTAAATTCAGTGAAATGTTGTGTTGTAGGTCTTAAATTATTTTAAACAGGTCTTAATTTTCCTCTATCCAAGAAAAGCTACTCTGATATCCATCCAATCACCAACAATCCATCTCAATAAAACTTTTTTTTTTAATTTAAGTTTTTTATTGCAAAGAGATTTAATTCACAACAGCTGTTAGACATTTTTACAACAAATTCTCCACATTAAATTTCTCAATCAGGGAAAAAATAAATTACAAAAAAACTAAAATAGGTACTAAATTCCTCCCTCCGGCCCGCAACTGACATCAAAATATAATGAGATTTGGCCCACCAAAACATATATTTTTGCACCACTATCATTGTTGTGCAGTTGCATATAGCCACTTGTGGTTTTGACCCCCCCACCTACTGGTCATTTAAAGAGTTGTACTATTAACCCCGGTTACTTTTGGTTTCTCTCAGTGTGCGGTCTAGAGTAACACACATGCAGATTATTCCTGGGGCTGATTTAAATGTTGAAATATATGTCTAAGTGCTGTATTTTTACTAAAGCTCTATTTTGTAAATATTCAAGGATCATTTGATTATAATCAGTTTTATACCACCTGTATTTTGTTGTACAAACACGTCTTCATGGCTTACACGTTATGCTGGTGGTGTTAATATGATCATTTTGCTAATATTTGTTTCAAATGGTCTCATTTATTAGATTTTCCTCATGTGCATTAGTAAAGTTTTACTGCTGGCTGAATTGAACATGTTAAAGTAAATGTGAATTTATACATACTTTCCCCCTCTTTGTTGTAGTTTTAAAAAAAGAAACGTATTGAGAAGAACAATTGCCAGTAAAGACACTAAAGTTGCCCAATCTGGTTTCTGCTGTCTTAAGCTATCTATTACATTTTGGTTAAGCAACAATTGATTGGGACATAATAATAATAATAATAATTATAATAATATGCCTATTATTAAATTGCAATATTTTACATTGCGATTTTAACTACCCATTCAATGTGTACAACAAGAAACAAAAAGAAAGAGCTTTGACTGCATATACTCTGGGGAAGAATGTGCATCAATTACATCAGGTTATGTAGCAGAAAGTAGTTGAATAGGTGTTATACATTTACAGTTATATAGATGTAATATATTTTAATTATGTAATTTTCTCCAAAATAAATATACTTTTAACAATGTAAAAAGTATATTTATAAAAAAAAGTTTTTTTGTTATGACATTATATTATGTCTAAGAAATTACTACATTTGATTTTTTTTTTTTGTGGCAAGCAAAGAAATAAAAAAATAAACAATCCTTTGTCCCAGACAGGCCATTCAAAAAATACTGGATGTCTAGCCCTGTGAAAAATTTCATTCATAAAGGTCTAAAAAGGGTCTTTAAAAGTCTTAATTTTGACTTGATGAAACATGCAGAAACCATGATTACGGAAACCGACCCTGAAAACCACTCCTGCAGTCAGCAGAGTGTTGACAGAGATTTATGGATTGGTTCTGCTGGCAGTTTTGTCATTACAGTTGCAGTCTGTCGGTGGCAGATATAATAGATCACACATTTCTTGACGGGGCCAAATGGCCTAGAGAATACTGCTAATGTATGTACACTATTAATTACTGTAAACACTGATATAATGAGGGTAAGACAGGCTTATAGAGTAGCACTCCGAATATGCATTTTGCCATTTGTTGACTTGTTTCATTTAGATTTGTAGTTCATTAATTTTCCTTTGGCTTAGTCCCTGATTTATCAGAGGTCGCCACAGCGAAATGAACCGCAAACTATTCCGGCATACGTTTTACACATCGGATGCCCTTTCAGCCGCAACCTCGCATTCACACACACACTATGGCATTTTAGTTCATCCAATTCACCGCATGTGATTGGTCTGTGGGGGAAAGCAGAGCACCTGGCGGAAACTCCACACAAAAATGCCAATTCGCCAAGCCGGGACTCGAACCAGCGACCTTCTTGCTGTGAGGGAACAGTGATAACCACTGAGCCACTGTGCCACCCCTAAATTTGTAGTAAATAATAATAATATAAATGGTAGTAAATAATAATAATAATAATAATAATAATAATAATAATATATATATATATATATATATATATATATATATATATATATATATATATATATATATATATATATATATATATATGAGTAAAGTGTCATATTTGTTTTTTTCTACAGATATTTTGCAAAGTTCCTAATAAAATATTGTTATTTAGAGCATTTTTTTTTCAATAAAATAATTGATCAGAATTTAATGCATTTAAAAATCAAATCAATATTAACTTATTAACATTTTTGAAGTTTAACTTTTACTTCTACTAAAACTATTGTGTGTTTCTTAACTTTTTAGCTGCAATGTCACTATCATATGGCAATCTGCTTTAGATGAGCAGTAGCCATTAAAGAAATAGTTAGCCCAACCAACCACATGAAGCTCAAATATGACCTCGGACCTCAAAACATAAGTTGCACAGCTATATTTCTGGCAATAGCCCAAAATACATTGTGACCCTGTATGGGTCACAATGATACATTTTAAAGTGACACTTTACAATGAGGTTGTATTAGTTCATATTAGATAATGCATGCACTAACATGAACAGACAGTGAACATTACATTTACTACAGTATTTGTTCATGTTTGTTAATGAAAATAAAATCATTCATTGTTAGTTCATGTTAACTTGTGGTTCATTAACTAATGTTGGAAAGAACGAGTTTGGATTTCAATAATGCATTAGTAAATGTTGAACTATGATTAATAAACACAGTGGAAGTACTGTTTATTATTAGTTCATTTGAGTAAATCTTATTGTAAAGTGTGACTCATTTTTCTTTTATGCCAGTAATTATTAGAATATTACGTAACGATCATGTGACTTGAAGAAATTTTGTAAATTTCCTACTGTAAACATACCAACATTCAATATTTGCTTAGTAATATGCATTGCTAAGCACTTCATTTAGACAATTTACAGGAGATTTTCCTCATTATATCGATTTTATTTTGACCTTTAGATTTTAGACTTTAAAATAGTTGCATCTCAGCCAGATATTACTCTATCCTAACAAAGTAAACGTCAATTGAAACCTCATTTATTCAGTTTTATGTCATTTTTAAATCTCAACTTTCTAAAAATGACTGGTTTTGTGATCCATGTTCATGCATATCTACACATTAGCAAAGTGTGCGTAACGGCAGCTCACCCTGAAAGCGTGTGTATCCCAGCGTCTCTCCTCTGAAGCTCTTATAATATTTCACACCATACACTATGATGGGCCTCCGAAGGATGTGTGCCAAAACAAACACATGCGTCTGCTCTAAACTGGCACCCGGCTGTAGACATGAAACAAGAATAGAGACAGGGAGAGAAGGAGAAAGAGTAACAACATTACATGATTTGATTTACAGAGAAAACCTCAATGCTTTGTTAAGCATTAACTTATCTAAACATTTCAGGACAAGCCCATTTTGCTGTCATAATATGGCATCTTTCCCCAATGAAAAAAATGATATTCAGTGATATTTTCAAATCAAAAACAAAAAAAAAACAAAAAGGATTGTTTAGAGCTGGAGTTTTTACATCTTAATGAAAGCTTATGAAGACAAACTTTATAAGAAATTTACATGCACTGATGAATTGTCCACAAATATAACTCAAATGTGCTTACCAAAGTAAACAGGGATGGGTTTTGAGTTCTTGTTGACTTAAAGCAGAAATGAAACGGTCAAATTCTGCAATCAATTAATTGGTGCTAATTTATTTGCAGATAAAATGGGAGAAACTGCACTCTTGCTCATGTAAATATACCATATCACATAAATATAAAAAACAACAACTCACTCAAGGCATTTCTGCATCCATAGCATAGATTTTATGGTCATTAAACTGCATTTTCATTGGATTCATCCAGCAGTGAATGCTTGTGGTATTTAAAACCTGTGCAGTTCTTTATTATCGCATATTGGTGAACAGATTGGTTAGAATCGATTGCCTTTTCAGCTTCAATGGTTATTCATGGCGACATAGATGCATTTTAAAATGAGCTTATAACAGGATTCCCACTCTAAGCTAAATGTCAAACTTTCTTAGTTTTTCCTGACTTTCACTGACTAAAAATCTGAATTTTAATGAACAGGAAAAAAAAATAGACAGCTGTTTTGTTGCAGACACACAGAATTTTACACATTAGGCATAAAATGATAACAGAAGATGTTATAGAACAATAACATTTTACAAAAGTAAAATTTGAAAAGACAAATAGACCTGTCGTGATATCTATTTTTTTTTGTACGATATATTGCACCAAAATATAAGCTATATGTTATGCCACTCATTATATAACACCAGAATGACAATATAATATCATCACAATACAAGTACACTCTTTCAAAGAACACGTCATATTTTAGTCTTAAGAATATTTAATTTAATTATAGTCATTTTAACAATGTAATAATCAGGCATTGGAATCAGAATGTGTAAGAGCATATCCTAAACAAAAAAATTATAATAATGTTACCAATAAAGTGCAAGGTAAAAAGTAACAGAGGCTGTGATATCTGCTACCAGATCTATTTTCAGTTGTCAGACAACCATATGAAAATAAACTATAGTAATTTGTAGTAAATACTATAGTGTTTTTAACCATACTCACACTGACAGCTCTAATAGAGATAGAGATGTTGCACAATCAGCTAAAATATTGCTAGAATTGTTTTTTAAAAATGTCGATATATAATGCATCACCAAAAATTATTGAAGTTATGTCCATGTGCTGTGCAATAAGTTGATATACTGATTATTGTGACATGCCTAGTGATAAATATTTTTGTTTTTGCTGATAGTCCATGACTTTAACAGAAAATAAGATAATAATAATAATAATTAAAAAATTTCCCAGACTGCCAAGGTCTGGTATAGAGCTTTTTTTCTTTTTAATTCAATGATATTCCAGAAATGCAATGATCCATGGGAACCCTGTTATAAATAACACATTTCTGTAATTCACAGATTCAAAACAAACAAACAAAAACACCAATAACAATAACAATAATATATAATATAAAACACTATATATAAAAATATTTTTTATTTATTTGCTTTTGATAGAAACTTAACCATTTTTAATAGATCCATATTTAAAAATAAGTCTTTCAATTTTTTTCCCAGCACTGTCTCATTGTCAACATTAAAAATAGAGCTCGCACATTGTTAAAACAACAATTCTAATATAGCAGACATTATTATAGGAGACATCACAGTAGATATTAAGTCGCACACTCCTAGCTCCTCTACTTTTCCATCTTAAGATGTCTGTTGCATCTTAGATAAAATACGTGAGCGAATATGTAATGTTTATTAATTCATTAATTAATTTTCTTTTCAGCTTAGTCCCTTTATTAATCAGGGGTCGCCACAGCGAAATGAACCGCCAACTTATCCAGCATATGTTTTACGCAGCGGATGCCCTTCCAGCTGCAACCCATCAGTGGGAAACATCCACACACACTCATTCACACACATACACTACGGACAATTTAGCCAACCCAATTCACCTGTACCACATGTTTTTGGACTTGTGGGGGAACTGGAGCACCCGGAGAAAACCCATGCAAACACAGGGAGAACATGCAAACTCCACATAGAAATGCCAACTGACCCAGCCGGGGCTCGAACCAGCGACCTTCTTGCTGTGAGGCAATTGTGCTACCAACTGCACCACCGTGCTGCCTCATTAATGTATATATAAAATAATAATATTACTAATAATAATAATATTAATTGTATTATTTTTATGCCATTGTTAGAATCATCTCTTGGCTGTATTAGATGCTTTTGAGGCCATATTCAAGCATTTATCTCTGGCTGCATTTACACTGCATGGTTGAAGTGACCCAATTGCGAATTTTTTTTTCTCCCATGTGGCACAAATCAGATATGGCCCATGTACGTCTTTGTATTCATCTTCCGGGTTTAAAATCATTATTGGGGCGGGATCAAAATCAGTAACATAGTGCTATCTGCCTATGCAGTGATGACACATCGGTTTCTCATTATTATTCATAGACTTAGTGTTCTTATCCTATGAGAAGACCCTGCTTCTTAAATATTCATGACTGCACATGCTTTCTGATGACACACTCATATGGACAGACTATAAAGATTTGCAGTGTAAATGCATCTAAGATAATGGAAACATGCTATAGGAAGTGCTAAAACCTCTGTCTTAGCCCTTGTGGGATGTGTGTGTATCAGTATGAGTCAACCGAATGCAATTTCAAAAGGTGGTGAAACATTCAAGTTTCCCCACAATCTATCAGGCGTTGTATATCTTGCTGCTTTACCTGACTAGCTAATGACAGTATAAACGCCCAGTCCTCCTGCCACTGCTCCTCCCGCAGAGAGAAGTGCAAACCGAAGCTCTGAGAATACCAGGACTCCCACTCTTTCCACCGTGTGTAGAACCTGGAATACACACACACACACACACACACACACACACACACACACACACACGTTATATCAGTGATAAAATACACAGATACACATTAATAAAACATAAACACATTGATAACACAATGGAGTTCAATGGTGTTCAGTGTCCCACAGGCCCAAGTTTGGGTATCTCTGTTCTATATGGCCACAGCCATATCACTCTGCAGCCCAAGACCGGTTACTCACTGAAGCTAAGCAGGGCTGCGCCTGGGCAGTACCTAGATGGGAGACCACATGGGACTAGCTGTTAAAAGTGATGTATAGTGAAGCAAGCAGGGGTTCTGTGCTCAACCTGTAATCTGTGTGAGTCCTAATGCCCCAGTATAGTGAAGGGGACACTATACTGTCAGTGAATGTTGTCTTTTGGATGAGACGTTAAATCGAGGAGACTCTCTGTGGTCATTAAAAATCCCATGGCACTTCTTGTAAAGAGTAGGGGTGTAACCCTGATGCCTAGCCAAATTTTCTCCATTGGCCCTTACCCATTATGGCCACCCAATCATCCCCATTCACCGAATTGACTCCATCACTGTCTCTCCACTCCACCAATAGCTAGTGGGCGCACTGGGGCCGTTGTCCTGTGGCTGCCGTCAATCATCCAAGTGGATGCTGCTTGGTGGTACACTGGTGGTGGTGTGGAGAGACCGCCCTCATGATTGTGAAGCGATTTGGGTGTACTGTATTAATACAAATTACATTACATATATAGTATGAATGTGAGTTGTATGAAGAAAATTCTGAATGGAGTGGAATTAATGCAATACTACATCTGCCATTTGTCATTATTAGTCGCATGACATATCTCGCAGGTCATCCGGAGTACTTCCTCCCTACTGTTTTTCAAATACTATGAATTCTGACATACTACTTGGCTCACATAGTGTTATTCAAATACTATTTAGTATGGAGGTAAGCGATTTCGGATGCAGCCAAATAGCACAAGGACTAGAAGAAATCATGGCGGATGCTGACCAATAGGTTGTATTCCTTTGAATCTCAAATTCCGTTTCAATGCATAGGTTCTTTCACAAATTCTGTAGATTTATTTCCTTATTTTTTATTATGTCAAATCTAATCATTGACTTTTACAATGCTTTATTAACATTTATACAATAAAACTTCGTTTATATTGTTCTGGATGCATTTTTTTCTGCAATTAATTATTTAATACAGATGTTCTAGCAAAATTGGTAGTAATTATTTAGCATGTAAAAGCATAAAACTTTTTATTATTAATCTTTCACAATTTGAGTAAAAAAAACTACTTTTATTTTGAAAAATTGTTGTGAATTTTTAAATTCCAGTGAGGATTTATGTCATATTGTGGCTTGTTGAAGTGTACAGTACGGATATATTCTATATATATTTTTTTTAAGTTAGACCTTCTATATAATACAGCAAAATTAATTTTTATGACTGGGTTTTGCAATATCGTCCATTAATCCAGACAGAGCACTAATATTTTTTCATGGACACAGACAATGAGTTAAGGATTATTACACCTCACAAAAAAAAAATCTGTTATTAATTACTCACCCTCATGTATGTGTACAAACAACATATTGCCATTGGAGTCCGCAGAACATCATGCAATCTGTATTTTTGATTCACCTTGAGTTGATATGGTACACAAAGGCGATCAAATCCATTTTTTCTGCACAAAAGCGTTTTGGAGCTTTGTATGATTAGTTGAACCACTAAAGTCACATTTTTAAAGTGTTTTTAATTCCTTTTCCAGAGGTTCCTTTCCTCTTCCTTCGTTGGAGGATGAGGGAGCTCTCTGATTTAATCTTAAAATATTTTAATTTGTGTTCTGCATATAAATGAAGGTGTCATGATATTGAAATGAAATAAGGGTGAGTAATTAATAACAGAATTGTAATTTTTGGATGCGAGTTAACCCCTTATGAAATGCTGCTCAATGGCATCCCAGTGAAACCCTACTATTGAACCTTTATATTTAAAATATAGGGTTCATGGAAAACCTGGAACAGTCATGCAATTTTTACATGGCATTTTCCAGGTCTGGAAAAGTTTTGGAACAACAGAAAAACTCACTAAGTTTTAGAAAAGTCAAGCTAATTAGTTTAAAATATCTGTATACTTGAATATAGGTTAGTTGTCTTCTATTCTGTACTTGGCCAAAAATGGTGGCACGGTGACTCAGTAGTTAGCACTGTCGCCTAACAGTCAGAAGGTCTCTGGTTGGAGTCTCAACTGGGTCAGTTGGCATTTCTGTGTAGAGTTTGCATGTTTTTCCGCTGTTGGCATCCAAAGTCCAAAGACATGCGCTATAGGTGAATTGAATGAATGAAATTGGCCTTAGAGTATGAGTGTGTGCGTGAATGATGCATGTTTTATGATGCTGTAATAAATTTGAATGTACATAGTTTTTCTTATAATTTAGCACATATACTTAGACAGGAAACATCAGGTCATGAAAATTTACTTGAAAGTCCTGAAAAAGTCCTGTAATTTTAATAGTAAAAATGACTTTGCATCCTACCAGTGAGAGCAGTCATGTAAACTATCGTTGAGGCTTTTTCTCAGGACAGAGTCTTTATCGTAAATTCCCCATGTGGCCTGTAACACAGAATCCAGAAGGCAATCTCCGGCGGTTCGGTTCCACAGAGCGTATAGCCGGCTGTCCAGACGCGTGCCCAGCTCCAGAGACCAGTTAATAATGGGAGACTCCTCTTCCAGCTCTGGAGAATAAATCAGTTTCATAACCTGTTTCTTTGTACATTCACTGATAAATGTTGATACTGCTAGCTGCAAGCTGCTCTTCAGGGATTCAACCAAAATAGACCAGCTAAGGCAGATCAGCTTTTTTAGATCAGCTTCTCAACTAGTGGGTCGTGACCCAAAAAGAAGAAAAAAAAAAGCATTCTAATTGGGCGGAATACTAAATGAGAGTAAGCAATTTCAATCAACCATATAATTGTGACAAATTAGGGCAGCAAAATGAAATAGCCTGATTATGTTTTAAACATGGGAACTAATTAATATATTTTTAAGTTAATGTCAGACACAGAAACAGAATATCTTTATACACAGTTTATACACAGAATATACGCTATTATACACAGTTTAAGTCAGAATTATTATGGAGGACCAGAAGTGCCAGTTAGAAATAAAATGAAGAATCAAATTATCAATTTAATAATCGAAGCATAAAAATGTACACTACCGGTCAAAAGTTTAGGGTCAGTTTTTTTTTTAATGTTTTTTTTTTTGTTCATCAAGGCGACATTTATTAAATGAAAAAATGGTTAAATTGTTAAATATTTATTACCATTTAAAATAAATGCGTTCTTATTCTATGTAGTTTAAAATTTAATTATTACTCCAGTCATCATTGCTTTTATTACTATTACCATTAACAATAATAATAATAATAATAATAATTAATATTAGAGTGATTTTAGAAGGATCGTATGACTCTGACTAGAGTAATGAAGCTGAAAATTCATCTTTAAAATCCCTGTAATAATTTATTAAATTAAATTAATATCTACTTTTGAACAGTTATTTTATAGCTCAATAACATTTCACAATTTAACAATTTGTACTGTATTTTTGATGAAGTAAATGCAGCCTTGGTGAGCAGGAGAAGCTTATTTTAAAACATTTAAAAATCATACTGACTCCAAAGTTTTGACAGGTAGTGTTAGTAAATAAATTTAAATGAACAAACAATGGACAAATAAATAGACCTATTTAAATGTGTTCATTTCAATTTTGTTTTAAAATGTCCTTTAATAAAACAATGCCTTTACAAATAACTTTTTAATGTAGAAATAACTGCGACACGGCCCCGGAAAAATCGGTTGAAAATGAATGAATGAATGCATGTATACATAAATAGACAATTTTATAAATATTTATTTAATTCATGTTTAAACCAAGTGTGCCGCAAGCCTACGTTTGAGGGAAGGTCTCGGCCGTTAGATCGCCCCCGGGGGCTGGCTGCAGTACAAGTCATAAAGCCCGCCTCCTCCGTGTTAATGAAGGAGATTTGAGCCCAAATAAAAAAAAATATTACACTTGCAATAAAATGTCCCGAAAGATGGTTCTGGTCGATTAAGGCACTGGTTATTGTGCTGAAATAGGTGCAGATCTTCATTTTTGTAAACAGTTTGTTTTTAGCAGTAATTTAATGCTGGGCGTGTCATCGTGATTGACAGCTGTGATTGACAGTTTCTCAAAGCAGCGCGTCTGAGCTTCGGCAGAAGACTGAAGTAGACTGAAATGTTATTATTCGATTTCTGTGTTATTTTACCATGACAAAATGAGTTCAGCAGTAAACTATAGTTTCTGACATACATGATCCTGGTGGAACACTGTTTATTCGCTAAGTTCAGGGCTTTTTTCGGGCTTTATTAGTTTGCTGATACACGCCTAACCACCCAGATAGCAAAACACAGTTCCGGCTAGATTCTCGCCTGCCGGAGACTTATCTCTTAGAGCTCAGACTGACTAATGTTACCTCTGCTGGACCTACTCCGGATGCCTGGACTCACTGCCCGATTCCAGTCCGAGTCAATCGAGCCAGATGCGGCGGCCGAGCGAGCCGGTGCTGCCGCATGCGAGCCGGAATCAGCCCGCGACGCCGCGAGTAAGTTATGCGCTGCGGCCTGGAGCTGGCGCGATTGAATATATAAAACCCTCATATTTGTTAACGTTATTACATCCATTTGTGTTGATATGACAGCAAACGCATGCTGAGAAGTTCGGGGGGCGTAGTTGATTTTACATAAAGCGTTTGATTGGAAGCTCGACTCTGCTCATTTTCACGGCTCCTCCTCTGGCTCCATCAGACAATCCTTCTGCGCATGTCTGGCTCCAATTTCAGCAGTCTTTTGCGACAGTTTGTGCCCGTCAAGCAGGCGTTTTGCCCTCAAGGCGTTCAATGGGAAAAAGGGCTGTCGCGTCGTCCATATTTTTTACAGTCATTGGTTTAAACACAATGATTAATCAAACAATAGTAAAAGTATATTTATAGATCATTTTAAATGCATTTAAATAGATTTTTTAGAATTCTCTATGTCACTTGTTTGTTTTTCTTTTGCCACATGCTTTTCTTGAGTTGAAAATAAATCGAGCTTAAAGATGCCGTTGGACAGGCCACACATGGGGGCAACCAATTAACTTTCACCTCAAGTCGAGCTAAACCCTCTCTCGCTTATAAATTAAAACACGGGCTGTCATAGGACAGAGAGCTCTTTTAAATGCATTTAAAATGATCTCTAAATATACTTTTAAAATTAATAACATTAATTAAATTAACATTTATAAAACTGTCTATTTATTTATACATTTAAAAGTTATTTTTAGATGCAATGTTTACTGATTTATTAATACAATTTAAATAAACATTTAAATGTCTGTTTATTTTTCCATTATTTGTTCATTTGAATTGTGATTTATTTATATACATTTTTATGCTTTAACTATTAAATTTATAATTGGATTCTTTGTCTTATATCTAACTGGCACTCCTGGTCCTCCATAGATTATTAGCCCTTCTGAATTATTAGCACCCTTGTACATTTTCCCCCCAATTTCTGTTTAAAGGAAAGAAGATTTTTCGAAACACACTAGTTTAAATAGCTAATTTCTAATAGCTGATTTCTTTTATCTTTGCCATGATGACATTTAAAGGCTTAATTAGGTTAATTAGGCAAGGTAATTTTTTGATGATGGTTCTGTAAACTATCGGAAAAAAAAATTGCGTAATAGAGCTAATGATATTTACCTTAAAATGGTTTAAAAAAAATTAAAACTGCTTTTATTCTTGCCGAAGTAAAACAAATAAGACTTTCTCCTGAAGAAAAAATATTATAGGAAATACTGTGAAATATTCCTTGCTCCGGTAAACATCACTTGGGAAATATTTGAATAACTGTGACATCAACTGTACCTGAAAAACTATGAACAAAATGATGACCCAAATTGCATTACACATTTATGCCAAGTTATGAAAATTATGCAAGGTAAAAATATCATCTAATCTGCATTAAATACAGTTTACGCGTTGAAGGGTTTGACCCTAATTGCATTAAACACAGGTTCATTTGCAAACAAGGCCAACACTGTGCTACCAACAGTTTGCAAGCATTAAATTTCAGGAGACAATAAACATCCTGAAGTAAAACAATTGAATGCATCTCAGGCAACACAACTCAAACTTTAGTATTCCACCCAATATATTCTAGTAGTACTCAGAAAAAGTGTTTTTAAATGCTATAGGTCACTTTACCTTTTTGTACATCTCGATCCAGGACCTCATCGAACAGCTTTTCTTGAACGTTTGGGGGAAGGTCTTCAATATCTTCAAAAGAAAAAGAAAAATAGCATCCAGTTACAACCTACACTCACTGGCCACTTTATTAGGTACACCTTACTAGTACTGGGTGGGACTCCCTTTTGCCTTCAGAACTGCCTTAATAAAACCACCCTAGAGATGGTTGTGCATGAAAATCCTAATTGATCAGCAGTTTCGGATATACTCAGACCAGCTCGTCAGACCAGCGTGCCTTTGATTTTTTTTTTTTTCCCTTTTTAAAAAATTTCCTAAACTATGTTTAAGAGACCAAGGACATTTTCACAGTATGTCTGCTAATATTTTTTCTCCTGGAGAAAGTCTTATTTGTTTTATTTCAGGTAGAATAAAAGCAGTTTTTAATTTCATAAAAAACATTTTAAGGTTAATATTATTAGCCCATTTAAGCTAACTTTTTTTTTTCGATAGTCTACAGAACAAACCATTATTATACAAAAACTTGCCTGATTACCCTAACCTGCCTAGTTAACCTAATTAACCTAGTTAAGCCTTTAAATGTCACTTTAAGCTGTATAGAAGTGTCTTGAAAAATAACTAGTCAAATATTATTTACTGTCATCATGGCAAAGATAAAATAAATCAGTTTTTAGAAATGAGCTATTAAAACTATTATGTTTAGAAAAATTTGTTGAAAAAAAAATCTTCTCTCCGTTAAACAGAAATTGGGGGGAAAAACAGGGGGGCTAATAATTCAGGGGGCTATTCTGACTAATAATTCTGACTTCAACTGTATGTACATGATATACGCTATTTTGATGTTACAAAAACTTCTATAAATAAAGTAAAAAAAAAAAAAACTCACACACACTGCATTTTAGCAGTAAAAAGCTACAATACAGATTATTGAGCTGAAGCTTGACTACAAAATTAAATTGCAAATAAAATCGAAATCTCAATTTCTGTCAAAAAATAATTAAATTGATATTTTCCCCACAGCCCTAGTTAATATCACTTTTATATCGTCTAAATGCGAATTGTGTCACTGTTTTGGAGCACACTAGCTTATAGATATCCTAAAAACTAACAATATTCATACTAACATGTAAAAAACTTTATTTTAATTTCATGGGACCTTTAATAAGGGTAAAACGACCACCAAGCAGCCCACTCATAAACCAGTGACTCATGCGGTCTGAATGTGTGAGATCCTGGGGCAGAAGGGAAATTTTTTTTCATGTTTAGAAATTGTGAGTGATCACCTGCTGGTAATGTAAAGGTGACGAGGTCTGTGAAGAAGTAACAGGGGAATTCGCCTTTACGTCTGTGTAGTGCTGCCGCCACCTCTCGGCGGATCTGTTCTGTTAACTCAGGACACACCAGAGCCGGTATACACTTTGCCGTCTGCTGAGACACCTGAAATACATTTACAAATACATAATCATTTTTGCAACATCACACTGTAAGACTTATTCTCTTCATGGGCTGCACAATATATCATTTCAGCATATCTTGTCAGGAGTGTAGTTGACCAGGCACCACGGTTTAGAAAATGTAATTTGTGGAAGTTTACATGGATATCAGTAGTCTAATTATTTGCCTTAATCTGAATAAGACAATAGTATGATTAACCCCTTGTGTGTTATGCTATCCCTTTGTTATGTTTGTGGCTGTTTTTGCCCCATTGACTTCCATTATAATGACATTTTTTGTTAGCAAAGCCTTCACACTAAATAATCATGCATTCTTGATAGTAAATAAGAGGGAAAATGTTAGATTTATATACTGTTAATAATCAGTTGGCTGCATTAACCTTTTAGATAGGCCTGTGCTGAAAGGTTTCTGGCGTTTATATGGAGTGTGTGTGCATACACTTACTGTGTTTACTATGTTCTAAGCTTATATATATTATATATATATATATATATATATATATATATATATATATATATATATATATATATATATATATATATATATATATATATATAAGTCTGCTTATATTTTGTTCTCAAACATAATAAGGTAAGTGCGCCGAGGTTTCTCTCCCACTTACACAAACACACACTATACTCCATATTTTTTTGGCACTGTGACTGATGACCAACAGTGAAACAAATCACAAATTTGGGTTAAAGTGTTTACATGAGCTGCTTTTTGAATGTTCCTTTCATGTTCCAGTTTTACATGTTATAGTGCATATTTGATTAACGTCATTACACCACCATTCAATGCTAGATTCCTCCAGCGTTTCACACATCAACAGTTCGTGTTCGTCTTTATAGCACTGTGTGATTTTGGTTGTTCTGTTTTTAATTTTGCGACAAGTTTAACTGCAGTTAATTTCTCACACACTATGCATGCATAGCAAAAAGACAACAACATCTGTTAATTCAATTTCTGTTTAGATTAATTATGACTTTAGTTGGATTAAGGTAATCAAAAATGTACATGGTAAATTCTCTTAATCAGATTATTGTTTATTTGTTTATGTTTTAATGCCATATCAGCAGCATTGACTGTATTCATGGAAAACTTATACTAAATATACAATGCATAACATGCATCTATGACTGTTTCTTAATTTATTGTACAAAAACATAAAAATATCAACATCACTCACTGAAAAAGAGTCATACAATCTTTTAGTTTGATTAATATTCTAAAATTTCTACAGAAGATACTTTTTTTACTTTTTAAATATTTCTTAAATAAAAAAAAACTTTCTCTAATTTAAAAATACACATTCTAATAAAATATGTTTTAATTAGAGTATTGTCTTAATTGTGTTAAAATTAGAGTATTAATGTTCATGTAAACATACTCAATGTTTATCATTTGCATGTTTTTTTTAAAGGCGTAGTTCACCCAATAATTGACATTTCTGTCATAATTTACTCATCCTCCACTTATTCTAAATCTGTTTGGGTTTCTTTCTTTTGTTAAACACAAAGGAAGATATTATGAAGAATGTTTGAAAAAAACATCCATTGACATCCATAGTGTTTGTTCCTACTCTGGATGTCAATGGCTGCTTTTTTTTTTACCATCAATCACAATAGAGCTGCACGATATTGAAAAAACCCCCCCAAAAAAACAGACGCTCTGACATTTTGTTTGACTGTGATATATTTTGATATTTTAATATGATTTCAGAAGATGACTTTAATGGAAAGATGAATAATTTTAAACTGATTAGGGGAGAATTTGCATAAAATTATAACAAACAAATTCAAAAGTAGATGAATACAACTGCAACTTATAAATAGGTAAAAATGTTTTAAGATTTTCTGTGGAATTAACAGTATTGAGGTGCTAAAATAACACTGTAATTGTGCATTTCATTGTATACGCCATTGTATAAATTCACTTCATTGTATAAATAGACCTAACTAAATACTATTAATCTTTGTTTAAACTTTATAACTTCTTAGTTTAAACTTGCTTGAAAACTCACAGGTCTTAAAAACGCATGCAAATGAAAATATTTCACTCTTTTGGGGTTAAACTTTATGATGACCTCAAAAATCACATATTTTTAACTGTAGTGGCTTGTTATTATAATCCCACTTTGACACTACAGATCCTTTGATATCGATGCTGAAACAATATATTATGCAGCCCTTCATCAGAATATGTACTTTTGTCTTCAACAGATTCGTAAACACACTGAAAAAAAATATTCAAAGATTATTCCTTGGATTTACTAAATTTTTTTACGTTAAGTGGTTGTAAACAATTTATTTGGGCTGAATTTAAACAAATTAAGTTGAACACAAATAAATTGTTTACAACAGTTCTGCATGCAACACTTTTTTTCAGTGCATTTAGAAACAGTGTGAGTGAATGGTGAGGAAACTATAATTTATGGGTAAACAATCCTTTCAGGTTTGTGACTGTGTAAGCATTTCAAGTTTAAAGCAATCTGCACATTAAAATTAGAGCTAGAAGTGTGTAGCTTAAATAAAGATTTGTGTTTATTTAAACAATGTGGACTGTCCTGTGTTATTTTACATTTGACTATTCAAGAAAACCCTAAAGCAGTATTTATTTCATTAGGCTTTCTGCCCTATTGTGTTTATCTGTGCTTGCAATTTGTTTATTATATTTAATGCAGATGCTTTCCCTTTTAACAAAATCAACCCAATCAATCTAAAATTATGATTTTTTTCCCAAACAGACCAAGTCAATTGTATTAATTGTGGTGAAATTGTATTAATACTGTAATATATACAGGGTTTGAATTACAGGGGGGTTTTGGGGTGGTTTGACCTTGACATTGATGAATGTAAAAACAAGATATGTGGTGGGTCTTCTGTTTAAATAGTGGAAAACAGTTTGCACCGACCTGTATTTTTAACAGTAATGTTAATGATAAAAATAATCAAAATAAATACATTCCTATAATGGTTCATACCATTGTGAATACATAAACACTGGCAGATCTAGCCGACCGATAGACACTGTAAGTGTTCAAAAGACAGTTTTCCTGATAAACAGGTTTTTGTGAGCCCATATAGCCTTAATTAAATTCAAATTAGACTCATAGTGTGTATTTTAATAGATGCCCTAAACACCAATGCTTGCACATGACGATCTTTCATAATCATACATTTGCAATCAGTATTATTTACATATTTTATATAACCACAACACAGTAAATATACCCATGCAACATCAGTTTGTTTTGGTTACATATACTGCAACATTACTCTCTTCTGATCTCATGTATGCAGGTGTAACTGACCTCTGTGAGCAGCACCGCCAGCATGTCCTGTCTTTGGAAGCGGATGGCCAGATGCACCAGCGTGAAACCAGCATCAAACGCAGACGGACGATTTAGAATCCGCACCTCGTCTGCGGTGAGCTGACGTGCAATATCACCGCCGGATGATTTATACGCCTCCACGGCGGCCAGATCCCCCTCCACTACACCTGAGAAAAGTGGGCGTTAAATACGAGTGAGTGCATTTCCCTTTGTCACAAGCTTTTGATGTTGCTGTATGAGTATTTAGATGCAGATTCCCACTGATCTGTTGGAGCTATTGGAATTTCCCAGAAGACAACGATGCTGTGATAGAGATCAATGAATATATACTCTGATACAGGAAGCGAACAGAAGTGTTCCCTACAGTAGCAGAGCCTAGAGAGAGAAGATCTGTCAGTTTGCATCAAACCATGCACACACACACACACACACACACACACACACACACACACACACACACACACACACACACACACACACACACACACACACACACACACACACACACACACACACACACACACACACACACACACACACACACACACACACACACACACACACAAAGCGTCTCCCACCGGCTTTGTGATGAAAATAAAGGTTTGATGCCAGCTGATATCAAAAGACAGAGCTATGACTTTCCACTTCACATCACAGTAAAACATGCCAATCAAAGTAATGCAATGTGTAAGCCTTAGACAAAAAGAGGCTGTGGATGAATCCTAAACACTTAAGCAATGCTTTATAATCTCTAGAACACTTTAGTCTATGTTAACACTTTTAAAGTAGATTAGTTAACTAACAATGGACAATACTTCTAGGGAATTAAAATAAGTAAAAGTTGACACACAAACAAAATATTGCTCAGTTTTAGTTCATGTTAATAAATTAGATCTTATTGTAAGTGTCAAGGCAATGGATTTTCTAGAAATGTGTGATTAGGGATGCTTCAATCAGGATTTCTTTCAGCTGATACTGAGTACCGATTCCTTGTCATTGTGATCAGCCGATACAGAGTACTGATTCTGATACTTTAAGTTTATATAACTAAGCCATTGCATAAGCACATTTTCTCCCACAACTGGACTCAGCTTCCAGAAATGATCAGATGTGCTCAAACATTAGGCACGTTCAAATCGAGACTGAAAACACATCTGTTTAGCAGTGCCTTAACTGAATGAGCATTGTGCTACGTCCCACAGATCGCACTATTATGTCCTTTTCTTTTTCGTTCTTTTATAACCTGTTTTAACACATTTTAATCTGTTTTTAATACTTTATTTTATTGTGTCTTTTATTCTTGTTTATGTAAAGCACTTTGAATTGCCACTTAGTATGAATAAATAAAAAAAAAAAAAAAGATTAAACAGATTGAATTGCTCAAGAGCACCATTAAAGGCGTTTTAAATATATGCTGTCAGAAATATATCATGGTTTGCACAAAATAAATATTAAGCGGATTTTTATCATTAATAATTATTATTTTTGAGCACTAAATCAGCATATTTGAATTATTTCAGAGGGAACTTGTGACACTAAAAACTGAATTAATCATAGAATATTTTTGTTTTGCCATCACTGGACCAAAATTACATTAAAAATCTGAAAATAGAAAATACTTATTGGAAAATCTAGTATTGTTTCATAATATAGATTTTTTAAATCAAATGAATTCAGAATCTGATCAACAGGAGCTTAAAAATAAAAAAGAAATTGCACTGAACCCCAAACTTTTCAATGGTGAAATATAGAGCGAGACACTACATTAGGGGTGCCCAAACTTTTTCGTATAAAGGGTCAAAAGCCAAATATGACTGAGAGCCATGGGCTGAAGGTAAATATACCAAGCTATATTACGATAAAATGGCCATGGGTAATTACCTAATTCATTTCATAAAATTAAAAAATAAATAGAAAACATGACTTCAAATCATATTAACTAATGCAGTAAAACATTTAAAATGATAACTTATTGCAATAAAAACATAACCAATCACATTTATTACACAGTGGAGTTCAGTGATGAATACAAAAGTGAAGCAGAATCTGCCTTTGCCTTGATTTGTCCTCTTTCTGTCGGGTGACAGTATTACTAGATCTGATTAATTTACACTATTTAATTGAAATATTTAATTTCAGTAAGCTTTTAACAATAAAACAAACAAACAAAAGGTTTCATTAGATTTTAAATGACAACCTCTAAACCATGCCCATTATTCTCTCTCTCTTCTCAGATGGGATGGTGGGCCACATCAAAGGTTACTATGGGCTAACTTTGGCCCGCAGGCCCTAGTTTGGGCATCCCTGCTCTACATAATGATTTAAAATGATAAAAAAACAAATAGGCCGTTTAAAAAAAAAGAGAAAGGCATCTGAATAAAACTACCAGCTTATTAAAATAAAATGAACAAGATAAATTCAAGTTTGCAAACAAAAGATGTCCTGCATGAGTGCAGACACTCAATCTAATGCAAACACATTTTAAAAACATACCTTAAAGGGACAGTTCACCCAAAAATAAACATTTACGCAATATTTACTCTCCTTTAAGTGTTTCCAAACCACTTACAAGTTTCTTTTGTTGAACACTAAAGAGGATATTTTGAAGAAAGCTGAAAACCTGTAACTTTCATAGTAGGAGATACAAATACTACGGAAGTCAATAGATACAGGATTCCTTCTTTATTCCAAATTCCTTCTTTTGTATTCAACACAAGAAAATAAAACCAGTTTGGAGCAAGTAAAGTGTGAGTAAATTATGACAAAATGTAAAATTTTGGGTGAACTATCCCTTTAAGTGCCCAAATGTTTCGAGGAATCCATATCCGGCACTAATGGAGAGGATTTCTCACCAGCACAGGCGTTCAGGAAGAGCCAGTCGCTTCTCCTCATCCTATTCCGGATCTGTTTAAGCTTTTTAAAGTCCGCCTCCTGCTCATTATCGCTGCCCACCGCTCCCGATGCCAGCTCAATCTTCACCTCCGCCTGCCCTTTACACATGGGCGGAGACAGTTTCCTCAGCCTGCCCCTGCTCCCCCCACCACCGCCCCCCGCTGTCCTTACATTCTCCCGCTCCTGCTCGTTCACTATCGAGGGCGACGTTGCACTTTCCGCCTCCAAATCCTGCTGGGGCGTCTCAGGTGAGCCGCTGGGTTTAGGATGGTCGCACACCACACACCTGAGACTCTTTGGCCAGTTCTCGTAGGTGCACGCCGAGCACGGCCAACGTTGTGCATGCATGTTAAGCCGGTTACGGTCATTATATTCCTCACATGGGTCAGAGGTCACCGGGGAGGGTCTGGATCCTGATGTTTGAGGGGTTTCTGATGGGCTGAGTGGGCTGTGTTGTTGGGATCCCTGCTGCCTTTGACTTAGACACTGTGTGCAGCGGATAGCACGTGGCCAGTTTAGGTATGTGCACATGTGGCAGGACCACTTGCTGCTGGTTTCGGGCAGCTCATCGGCGATTCTTACCCGAGGGCGAGCGCTGGAGTCTGGGCAGATGAGCAGGGTGGAGCCCCCCTGTGTGGTGCAGAGCGACGGGTCCAGGCTGGAGCTGCTCTTGAAGGGTTCCTCTGTGATGATGGGTGCGTTGTGCCTTTGTGCCCGACACATGGTGCATTTGATAGCAGACGGCCAGTTCTCGTAGGTGCAGTACTCACAGCTCCACTTCAAGCCCAGATCTGTCATCCTCGCTCAGGCCGGTCACCGCAGCTGATCACCCCCCCCACCCTCCCGCCCGCCAGTTCTCCGTTCTTCTCTTGCGTTCGCCCGCTTGCAGTCACAGCGTCTCCAGTTTCTCCTATAAAGTAATAAAAGGTAGACAAAGTTTAGTTCCAGGGGTGCCCGAGGGGTTAAATTTGGGCCTTGAAAAGTCTTAAATTCACTGAAATAATATCTTCATTAATCAATTTCCTTCAGCTTAGTCCCTTATTTATCAGTAGTGGCCACAGCGGAATGAACCACCAACTATTCCGGCATATGTTTTGCGCAGCGGATGCCTTTTCCAGCCACAATCCAGTACTGGTAAACACACATACACTCTTGCATTTACACACATGCACTCATACACACTACAGCCCATTTAGTTCATCCAATTCACCTATGCCCCATGTGTTTGGACTGTGGGGTAAACCGTCTTAAATGGGTCTTACTTTCCCTTTGTTTATGTAAAGCTACGCAATTGAACACACTATAAAACTTTTAGCAAAACTATTAATAACTAATATTATAACAGTCTGTTGTGCATACATTTAGTTTTGTTAAAGTTATTGAATAGAAAAATTAGAGTATTTATACAACTAGGGAACAACTTGACACATTATTTAAAATATGCGGCTGAGAAATAACTCATTAGAATTAAAAATGCAACCCTTTAGCCTTATGCAAGTCTAAAATTTCATTCTTCATGGTCTTCAAATGTATTAAATTTGACGTAGTGAAATCTGCAGAAACCCCGAGTCCTCAGTTTGAAAGGAATAATGCTGATTGGCAATGTTAAAGGGAACAGTTCACCCAAAAATTCAAATGCTGTCCTCATTTACTCAACCTTCATTTGTCTTTCTTCTGTTGAACACAATGTTTTGAAGAAAGCTGGAAACCTCTTACCATTGACTTTCATAGTATTTGTTTTGTATGGAAGTCAATGGTAACAGCTTTCTAGCTTTCATCAAAATATCCTCATTTATGTTTATCAGAATAAAGAAACATATAAAAGTTTAGAACCACTTGAGTGAGAGTAAATGGACCCTTTTCACATTTACGGGTTTCTTAGTAGTGGAAGTCGCTATAGTTAAGTAAATTAAAAAAAAAAAAATCAAGACTTTCAGAAAAAGGAAAAAAAAAATTGTGAGACTGATAACAGCAGCCAGAAGAGAGAACAATGTCAAATGTACTGTCCTGGCCTATAAATGCTGCATTAGAAACCCCTCACACAAGCGGTAATTTGATGGTAATTTGATGCAAAGATGATGTAATGTAATGTATGTAATGTGTATTTATATAGTGCATTTATTGTGTATGGTCATACACCCAAAATGCTTTACAATCATGAGGGGGGTCTCTTCACACCACCACCAGTGTGCAGCATCCACTTGGAAAATTGATAAAATACATACAGAAATACATATAAATGTTCATACGTTTTTAAAACTTCTGAATATTAAAAACTTTAAAGGATTTAAGATAATGATGACTGTTCAACGCGTCTTTTGAAAAGTGCCCATAGTGAGCAAATGTTCATTTTTGGGTAAATCTCTTGTGGATTTACAGTGGGCCAAGTTCATTTATTAGCACATGAAAATATACTATAGTAATAGTAAATACTAAGGTGTTTTTTAACCATACTGACAGCTCAAACAGAGATAAAGATGTTGAATAATCAGCTAAAATGTGGCTAGAATTGTTTTTAACAGGTATGGGCGATTATATATTGCATCACCAAAAATGATTGAGGTCACATCCATGTGTTGTGCGATAAGTCGATATATTGATTATTGTGACAGGCCTAACCATTTACCCCCCAAAAAAGAAATTCTCAAATGAAAAGGTACTGACCTTAAACTTTAAAGTGTATATTATAATACCCCCTTTAGTTTTAAAGTGTATGCAAAACCTGATTATTCATGTTTTGCAGCTACACTTGATAATATTCCAAGTGCATCTTGTGCTTCAATGGACCTTTTGTACAAAGGAGTTACATGGTCGATGTCACAAATTTGCTTACATTTGATTAGTGACCTAGAAAAAGTGAAGGATAGTTTTATTTTTATCCCTTCTTTGTTAGAAATGGATAAATATCCCTGTTCACTGAAAGAGTTTAAATTTGGACCCCACTGTAGTATATTTGTTTACACTTTAATAAATAGTTTTTGAATGACCTGAATTCACCTCCTGTGAATTTCTTTTTCGATTATTTCCCAAATTATGTTTAACAGAGGAAACATTTCCACAGTAATTCCTACAATATTTTTTCTTCTGGAGAAAGACTCATGTGTTTTATTTTGGCTAGAATAAAAGCAGTTTTTAATACAATATCAAGATTATTAGCCCCCAAACAAACCAATTATATATAATGACTTGCCTAATTACTTGCTTAGTTAACCTAATTAACCTAGTTAAGCTTTAAAATGTCACTTTAAGCTGATTACTAATATCTTAAAAAATATCTAGTAATATATAAATGTCATTATGGCAAAGATAAAAGAAATCAATTATTAGAAATTAGCAGTGATGGAAAGAGAGCTGAAAAATTATACTCAAGTAAAAGTACCATTACTTGATTAAAAATGCAGTGCAAGTAGAGTAAAAGTATCTGTTGTGAATATTACTCAAAGTATGAGTGAAAAGTAGCCCTTTTAAAAGTACTCATGAGTAGTGAGTATTACGCAGTTAATCTGATGCGTTTACATGTCATTTGTGCATGTGTGTGTAAACGTAACATTCTGTGTGGTGCATGTAGTTATTGTCCAGCAGGAACACAACATCATAAGATAATATTAATATTAGGTAATAATTTATATTAGATAATAATATTAATAATAAGTTAGATTTAGGTTGTGATGTCAGGTGACCAAAATTCAATGTTTAGCCAGCGTCTAAGGACAATTTTATTTTGATGTCCAATAATGACGTCAAATGATGTTGATATTTGTTCGATTTAAGGTTGTGTTAGAAAATGACCAAAATCCAACGTTGAGCCAACATCTTAAACCAACGTCATATTGACGTCAAATGCTGACATTCATTTGTCAGTTATGGCAACCGAAATGCAACATCTCATAGTGGTAACATCAGAAGTTCTTATTTGGTCGGTTTTAGGTTTGAACCTTGAACATTGACGTTGGCCTGAAGTTGGATTCTGATTTCAACCCGATTTTCATTTCCAAACAAAATGCTACGAACCCATGACGTCAGGGTACAATGTCAATCTGACGACATGTTGACATCTTGTGCCTGCTGGGTGTTTAAGTCCATTTTGGTCATCATACAGTAAACATCCGTCATCTTCTCATCAGTGACATGCATCTAAACAGTCAATGCGTGTAAAGATTTTGAACATCTTCTTGGGCATTTTTAATGCTTCCAAACTGTTTTCTGCAATTTTAGATCGCCCATGTCTTGAGGTAGTTCATGATGATGAGATTTACCTTCTATGTGCCGTCTGATTGGACATGAATCACAGGACTGATTTTTCTAATCCCCATAGACCAGGAAAAATAAAGTAGAGACTGCAGGTTGAAGGAAAGTAGTGGAGTAAAAGTACCAATACCCCACTAAAAATGTACTCAAGGAAAAGTAAAAGTACACATTTATAAAAAAAACGACTTAATATATTACAATTCCTGAGAAAAACTACTCAATTACAGTAATTTGAGTATTTGTAATTAATTACTTTACACCACTGGGAATTAGTCATTAAAACTATTATGCTTAGAAATGTGTTGAAATAATATTAATTCTGACTTCAACTGTTTTTAAGAATCAACTAAATGTGTTAAAAATACACACATCACTATCTGATACAATCAGTGTAACACATGCATTAACTTTTTGCAGGGGTATTTGTACAGTTTCCGCTTTTTTGACAGTCATGTTACCATGCATTTGTTTAAAATTCTGTAACATTAATGCAAAGCGATGCAAAGGTTTGACAAAATTATGATAATGAAAGCTTTTCTCTGGGTGACATGGTGACCAGTTGGCATTTCTGTGTGGAGTTTGCATGTTCTCCTAGTGTTGGCGTGGGTTTCCTCCGGGTGCTCCGGTTTCCCCCACAGTCCAAAGACATGCGGTATAGGTGACTTGAATGAACTAAATTAGCCGTAGCGTATGAGTGTGTGAATGAGTGTGTATGGGTGTTTCTCAATGATGGATTGCAGCTGAAAGGGCATACAATGTGTAAAACATATGCTGGATAAGTTGGCAGTTCATTCCGCTGTGGCGACCCCTGATGAATAAAGGGACTAAGCCGGAGGATAATGAACGAAGCTTTTCCCTGGTCTCTTCATACAGTAACAGACACAGAACTCTTTATTTTTGTCTTCAATTGATATGAATGACCTTAACAGTTTCTATTTTCTGCACAAAAACAATCACAATACATTTATTCTCAAAGGCTTTTAGTCAGGAAAGTTGTTCAAGACTCTGGATTATTCCTGACAGTCCAAACAGGTGGGCTTGACAGAGATGAATCCAGCTCACTGGGGCAAACGGTCACATCCTTTGACCTACATTCCTACACTCTCATTTGGTTATTGGACTAGATTTTGGTTATTAACATTTGTTTAAAAAAAGAGACGGCCTAGATTTCCCTGACTAGAATGTAGTAAGGTGGTAGCATGGTGCAAAGATATTATGAAGCCGGTAGTTATACTATAAGAGTCGCATACCACAGAATTTACACAGCTTGTGGAAAAAATACCAAGGTATTGTCAAGGCATAGGTCCAAAAAGGGACTTTCCTCATAGAAGTATTACAGCATTTGGCACTTCTGTGTTCAATTTAATTCATGTTTATTACTATAGCACGTTTACAATGCAGATTATTTCAAAGCAGCTTAACATGGAAGTTTTAGCACATTGAAACTGCTTCAGTCCAGTTTTCAGAGTTGAAGTTCAGTTCAGTGTGGTTTGAACATTTACATATTTAGTCACAATTAGCAATGGATTTAATATACAGCTAGTAAAAAAATCCACTTGAAAATTCTCAGTTTCTCTACACTTATATTTATGTCTGACTAACACTCATTTAGGGCAGCACGATGGCTCAGTGGTTAGCACTGTTGCCTGAGCAAGAAGGTCAGAGGTTTGAGTCCCGACTGGGTCAGTTGGCATTTCCATGTGGAGTTTGCATGTTCTCCCCGTGCTGGCATGGGTTTCCTCTGGGTGCTCCGGTTTCCATCACAGTCCAAACACATGCACTATAGGTGAATTGAATAAACTAAATTGACTGTAGTGTATGAGTGTGAATGTGAGAGTGTATATGCTGGGTTGCAGCTGTAAGGGCATCTGCTGTGTAAAACATATGCTGGATAAGTTGGCGGTTCATTGCACAGTGGCGACCCCTGATTAATAAAGAGACTAAGCCGAAAAGAAAATGAATGAATGAATGGATGAATGAAATTGGCCATAGTGTATGAGTGCGAGTGTGAATGGAAGTGTGTACGGGTGTTTCCCAGTACTGGGTTGTGGCTGGAAGGGTGTCCGCTCTGTAAAAACATATTCTGGAATAGTTGGCAGATCATTCCTGATAAATCAGAGACTAAGACAAAGGAAAATGAATGAATGAATACCACTCATTTTTGTTTATTCTGGCAATAATAAATGGAAATAACATTTCAGCCAAATCTAAAATAAAAATGTTAAAAAACAACATTTAAAGCATTTTTGACATAAATTCAAAATTGTTTCTAGAAAGTTTGTATAATTATTTTTTTTATTAGTCTACACAATACTGATGTTACATTTCAGAATAGTTAAGAAATGCCACAATTTTCTGTGGAAAAAAATGTAATAAGATCTTAGCCAAAATAAATAATTTAGTCACTTAACCCATACGTAATAAATTCAGTAATGTATGTATTATTATAAATACTATATATAGTAGGATTTTATTTATTATATATATATATATGTATATATATATATATATATATATATATATATATATATATATATATATATATATATATACATACATACATACATACATACACACATATACATATGAAGTATTCAGATGCAAAAACCTCTAAATGTCATCTGAAAATTTCTTCTAAAATGAGAATTTTACGCAAGCTCCTGTGTGTGCGTTTAGTAAATCCACTTTCATTCATTCATTTATTCATTTTCTTGTCGGCTAGGTCCCTTTATTAATCCGGGTGTTCATCCCTGTCCGTAGTGTCTGAGTGTGTTTGTGAATGTGTGTGTGGATGTTTCCCCAGATATGGGCATCCGGTGCGTAAAAACTTGCTGGATAAGTTGGTGGTTCATTCTGCTGTGGCGACCCCGGATTAATAAAGGAACTAAGCCGACAAGAAAATGAATGAATGAATGAATGAATTGGAGGCTGAAGAAAATTGCTCGTTCTAGGAGAAAATTTCAAATAGCACTTGAAGGTTTTTTGCATCTGAACTCTTATATATCAACTATATAAATATATATAGTTGATATACATATAAATTATATATATATATAAAGTTTGTTTGTGTGTATTAATGTGTTCAATTTATAATTTGTAATGTTAAATAAAATTGAATAAAACACACAAGACTTTATCACCATTACCAAATCTTGTGTTTTATTCAATTTTATTTAACATTACGAATTAATTGACTGTGAACAATGTTGTACTTTGATAGTCAATAATATGATTTCAGTATTGACAATTTGCAAAGAATACTTTTCTGAACATATATAATTTACGAGAAAGTCCAAATGTGTGAATGTGAAAATTGAGGTGAAGTTGTTGTTTCTTTTCTTCGCACATTCGTTCAGTGACAACTTGTGACATGCTCCCTATAATGTTTACCATGGTACTTTGAATACTGAGCCTGAAATAGCATGCAAGTATGACTTGAAGACAGCAATAGCACTATTTATTTACCTGTGAACTAAGTGTTGAACTTTGATAGTCATTGACTGCAAATATGATTTCACTATTAACAAAATGCAAACAATACTTTTCTGAAATTATATTATTGAGAAGAAAGTCCAAATTTGACCTTTACCTCAATTCTGTCATAATGGATAAAGAGCTGTCAACCTAAAAGCATGGACGCGCCTCTAATATCATTATATGATTGATATATATATATATATATATATATATATATATATATATATATATATATATATAGTAAGTTTGTGTGTACTTTATTATGGGTTCAATATAGCGCTTGTAACGTGAAATGATATTTAATAAAACACCCACACAAGTCATGACTTAATCACTCTTTATGCAATAGTTTCCATATTTGACTGAACATTTGGTTACAACAACCCAGCATTTTTTTAGAGTTCATCTGACACGATCACTACTGTTTAGGTCTCCCTGTTAAAAAACAGCATTTAAAAATAATGTTACACAACAATATCAGTCCTGCTTTATGACAGTAAAAGTCTGAGGAGGTCAGAATTTAGGTAATTTTTATTATTATTTTTCATTCAGTGACAACTTGTGACAGGCTTGTTTACCAGGCCACTTTGAATATTCAGTCTAAAATAGCATGCAAGTATGGCTTAAAAACACCATTAGCACTGTATACTTAACTGTGAACAATGTTGATAGTCATTAATATGATTTCACTATTAACAACTTGCAATTTACAATACTTGAAACTAAAAAAACAGAAATATTATTAAGGAAAAAGTCCAAACATGCGAATTTGAAGCCAACTTTACTTGAATGTCAGAATTGAGGTTAAGTTGTTTTATTTGCACATTCGTTTAGTGACAACTTGTGGCATGCGCCCTATATTGTTTACCATGGTACTTTGAATATTCAGCCTGAAATAGCATGCAAGTAGCTATGACTTGAAAACAACATTAGCACTATATAATAACTGTAAACAATGATCTTCGATAGTCATCATCTGTTATTTATTAACTATTAACAATTTGCAAAGAATACCTTTCTGATCATGTATTATTAAGGAGAAAGTCCAAATTTGACCTTTACCTCAATTCTGTCAGATTGGATAACGAGCTGTCAAACCCAAAAGCTTGGACGCGCCTGTAATACCGCAAAAATGCTGTGCATGTTGGCATTTCAGTGGCTTTTGACACATAACCTCTTTATACATGACAGCAACCCTATAACGGTGAGAGGGGTTTCTCTGTAACGGGCGCTATAAATGGAATTCGAGAAGCATTTCCGCTGCTTACATTGTCTCAAGTTCAAATGTACACAGCTGAAATGCATCCAGTAGAAACTGTGCGCTGTTACATTGTAAACACTCTCGGCTCGCTTCGGAATTCCACACCAAGGTGTCGATTTTACCCGAACTACAACAACACCATAAAAGAGCTTCAGTGTTTGTATCTGCACTGTAAATAAACACGCTACTTGAGCTTAGCCTGTATGCTGACATTTTCACTTCCTTAAATAAATAAATAAACACTAAAAATATGCACATGAATTATACGCGAGTATTAGGAAGCTGGGAGAAAATATGGATTCATTTGCCCTGTTGCATATATTCTGTTACGTTACAGTGATTTTTTTTAACATAAATGGCAAGGCCCTTACCTGTCTTTGCCCTCCACACTTCAGTTTGCAAACACTGCCGTTCCCGACTTCGTCCTTCTGCAAACCGAACGTCTGTCCTACCGAAACCCAATCCGATCGGGTCCAAATCCAGCTCAGCACCGACAATCTACCGCGACAGCAGAGATATCCTGCGGCCGAACACCCATGTTATTCCTCTCCTTCCTCTGAAACCCCAAACACCACCGCGATCTTCCGATCAAAGCGGGTTTTAGAGGGTTTTAGACACCGGAATTCCCATTTCTGTTGCCGATATGACTGGCTCTAATGGCGGCGGCGCAGGAGCGGGGGGTAAACCAAAATAAACCTACTCCGGAGATACTGGTAGGAGGGATATCACCTGGATCAGCGGGCACATATGATTGGCTCTCTCTCCGTAAACACCGTGGAAACCAATGAGGGCGCATTTCTTTCGTTAAAGGGCTTCACGGCATACTTCCTCCAAAAGCAATAACAATCAGGAAACCGCGGCTCACTTGTCCGCCATGTTGGCTCTCTGAATATCACAGACTGAACGTTCTGCTCCGCTCTGGACTGGAGCCAAAATGGAGTGTGTTTCGTGTGTTCGGCTCCACTGCCAAGGCCAGGGGGATGATGTCATCGTTTCAGAAAGATCTACCGCAGCATCATCTGCAGTGACATAAGGGCAGTTTTTCAATGAAAACAAAAATAAAAGAGTTGACTGTATGGCTCCGGGGCCGTTAGATTGTTCTGCGTGCTGCTCTTTTATGTTGAAACAATAAATAAAGGGCACAGTTTAGCTGAGCAGTTATTTCCATTTATTTTTTTATTGATTTATAAAAGGCGTTCGTTGTTATTAATAGTTGTTTCATAAACACAGTTTTCTTTAGAATGTAAAGTCATTTTAAATAGGCTTCTCTTACATTTTGATATATTGTGCATTTTCTTTTAAAGTTTATTATTGTAAAAGAGCACTTACTAGTTTGTATTAGGTTAGTCATGATTATGGTTATGGTGAAACTAGCCTACATTTTATTGTCTGGTGATTGTCATGTATCTTATCGATCTGTTAAGTTGAATATTGAAGTAGAATAAAACAAATGCTTAGTTAGAGTTACAGCTGCAAGCGCAACTTTGTCGCCATCCAGTGGTTTTAATAAAATAATGCGACAAAAACTTTCAATGAGACATTTTATTTACTCCTAAAATTTAATTTGACTTCCTCAGGCAATCCAAGACGTAATTGACGTTTACTTTCTTCACATTAAAGATTGTTATTTATTTATTTTTTAGCTCAGATGGGGTCTTGGTGAGTCATATAATGCAAGTCAGTGGCTTTGAGAGTCATAAAAACACATACAGGCAAAACTAAATATTACCTGTGGATCCTGATTTTTAATACTTATGAAGCAAATGACTGGTCTATTAAGAAACGGGACATTATTTACAACATTATTACCTTTAATTCACATCTTCGGCAATAAAACCAGACTGCCTAAAACAAATTTTTTTTGTTACATAATGACGTACACATTGGCACAAAAACTCACATGTAAGCTGTTGGTGTTTGTTTACCATGGAAAGGGGCCGGACTGAAATTCGGTGGCACTGAAATTCCAGACTAAAAACATTTTGTAATTCATTTTGCTGTGAGGTGACAGTGCTACCCACAGCGTGGTTGAAATAGAGACTAAGCCGAAAGAAAATTAATAAAAACATATTTAATGTTACTTCAAACTTTCAGTGTGTATGTGTATTAGTAGTAGTAGTACTAGCAGAATATATATTTAATAAAATTTAATATATAAAATAATATATAAAATATAAAATATAAAAATATTATAATATTTAATATATAAAATATTTAAAAAAAAATTAAAAAAATTTATTTAATATATATTCTGCTACTACTACTACTACTACTAATACACACACACACTGAAAGTTTGATGTAACATTAAAAATGTTTTTTATTAATTTTCTTTCGGCTTAGTCTCTATTTCAACAGCGCTGTGGGTAGCACTGTCGCCTCACAGCAAGAAGGTCGCTGGTTCGAACCTCGACTGGGTCAGTTGGCATTCCTGTGTGGAGTTTGCATGTTCTCCCCGTGTTTGCGTAGGTTTTCTGCAGGTGTTCTTGTTTCCCCCACAGTCCAAAAACATGCAGTATTGATGAACTGGGTAAGCTAAATTAGTGTATGAGTGTGAAAGAAAGTGTATGGGTGTTTCCCAATCATGGGTTGCAGTTGGAAGGGCATCTGCTCCATAATACATATGTTGGATAAATTGGCGGTTCATTCCACTGTGGCGGAATAAAGGGATTAATAAAGGGACTAAGCCAAAAAGAAAATGAATGTATGAGTCTCTATTTCAGAGGTCACCACTGCGGATGCCCTTCCAGCTGCAACCCAATATTGGGAAACAACTCATTTACACATACACTCCTAAACTACGGTCAATTTTGCTCATTTATTTCACCTATAGCACTTGTCTTTGGGCTGTGAGCGAAACCCACACCAACAAAGGAGAACATGCAAACTCCACACAGAAATGCCAACTGGCCCAGCCGGGACTCGACTCCGTGACCTTCTTGCTGTAAGGTGACCGAGCCACCATGTCGCTCTGTTTTTATATATATTTTATAATTAATTTATTGTATTATTATTATTTTATTATTTTATTAATATGTTCATTTATAATAATAATAATAATAATAATAATAACACATTTTATTTAAGATGCGCTTTTCTTATTCTCAAAGCATTACAAGATATATAACAACAAATAAAAAAAATGCAGAGAAATACAAACTTAAATAAGCCAACGTAACAAGCCAAAATTTACACCGTAATAATCAATAAAACAATAAATAAGCAAAAACAATAAATAAACTTCTCTCCATGTTGGTGTGGGTTTCCTCCGGGTGCTCCGGTTTCCCCCACAGTCAAAAGACATGCGGTATATGTAAATTGAATTAGCTAAATTGTGTGTGTGAATGCAAGAGTGTATGGGTGTTTCCCAGTACTGGGTTGCGTCTGGAAGGGCATCGGCTGGGTAAAACATATGCTGTATAAGTTGGCGGTTCATTCCACTGTGGTGACCCCTGATAAGTAAAGGGACTAAGCCTAAAAGAAAATCAATGAATGAATAAACAGCATTTGTGTACTGCATTAAACTAACTGGGTATTGCCATATAGTTTACAAACTGTTGTTCTTTGGTAGCTTGGAGCACTCCTGTGAGTACTTCTTCATCTTATGTGCTGCTTTTTTATGATTTATTTAATATTTTTTCAATTTTACAAATGTAAACACCAACGATTAAGAAGAAAGATGGAAAGGAATCAGGGAAAACAGTTTACGGATGCACTTAGATACACCAAAAACACTGTAAATGGAAGAAAAATGAAGTAAATTAAATAAATAAACCAAGTATATAACTAAATGAGGGACAGATTACTTATGTGTTGCTTTTGATCACGTAAATTGAAATGTCACGTAGATGATAAACACGAGTGTGTGTGTTTATATTCATCTGTCTGCGTCTCTCTGCTTTCACAGCTCCGCTTCCTCTCTCTCATCTGTAGCCACACCCACCGGGGGCCCCACATCAGAGCACCACCCCTCTCCAGCCAATCAGACTGCAGCACGGCCACTCCATCACTCCTCAGTTTCCAAGGCAACTGGGCTGCTCTCCTGAAAGGCGCTACATCATCAGCATCCGTCCGGCGAGGGCTGCTCGAGGCAGGCAGCCCTGCAGTGGCACCTCCCTCACACACACACACACCGCACTGGATGGACAAATGGAGGAGATAGTGTTATGGTGAGTACCCGGCTTCTCTCTTCAGCTTCATCCACATGCTTCATTTGAGTAAATTCAGTGTAGATCTAAACGAGACGTGATGCTGCCTAAGTGTTCGATTGATTGAAAGGACAACATTGTTGAAGGAAGAACCTGACGCATGCATTAATAGCATCCACAAGGGGGGCAGAACATACATTGAAGCCTCTTGATAAGCTTTCAAAATCTGCAGCGTTGCTTTTTTTGTTGTTGTTGGGAATGTAAGAGAGTCAGTGTGTTTTCTCCACCCACTGTACACGGAAGCATGGCCCAGTGTTTTCAGCTCAATAGCCAAAGAGTGTTTGTGTGTGTGTTATGCTTATGTTGCTTTTAGGGGAATTTCGGTCCTGTCTTCATGGTGCTGCGGGATTTTATTAGTGGTGCATGTGGTTTGACATTGCTTGGTCATGGTTCGGTCTGCTTTAGATGCTGCCTCATCATCACCTTGGGCCCAAAAACACACACGCCCTGCGAGGGTGTCGTTGCATGACAGATGCTCGGAGATATTAATACAGATTTGTGGTCTTGTTGATGATGCTGCATGTGTGCGTCTTAAGGTGTGGTGTTGCACCACTGGATTGGGATCAGAATTTAGGTTTATTTGCTAGGCTATCCTTTTGATGATGATAGCCCATATAATATAGTATATTAGCATCTTTTATCCAAAGCAACTTGCAAGTGAGGATAAAAGAAGCACTTCAAATCATCAGACAGTAGCAGTGTGTAAATACTATGATAAGTTTAAGTTCACAATTCAGGTTTATTTGCTAAGCTAACCTGGTTACAACCCTTATAGAAGTATAGCATATTTACATTTACTCATTTAGCAGATGATTTTATTCAAAGGGACTTATAAAAAAGCACTTCAATTCATCAGAGAGTAGCAGTGCATAAGTGCTATGATAAATTTAAGTTTACAATTCTGGTTTATTTGCTTGGCTATCCCGGTGATAACAACCCATATAGACATATGGTATATTTACATTCACTCATTTAGCAGATGCTTTCATCCATAGCCACTTACCAATGAGGATAAAAGGACCATGTCAAATCATTGGAGAGTAGCAGTGTATAAATGCTATGATAAGTCACAGTTCAGGCTTTACTTGCTAGGCTAACCTGGTTACAACCATATAGAAATGTGGTATATTTACATGTACTCATTTGGCAGATGCTTTTATTCAACAGGACTTATAAAAAACACCTCAAGTTCAAGTTCAAGTTATTTATATAGCACGTTTCCAACTGCCACAAGACTGCACAAAGTGCTTTACCGAGAGAAAATAAACACATGACATGAGCATACAAACAGTAACAGCAATAGGCACATAATAGGAAAGAACATGAGTGTATCAATAAAAGAGCAAAATAAAATAAATTAATAAATAAATAAATAAAAATAATTTTTGCCTAATTAAAAGATGCTACCACAGTTGACCAACACTAAACACGATTAAGAACATGACCGTTTTGATCCCCCTCCCCACTCCCAACCCCCCCCTGAAGGGAAGGACTTAATTTCTTAGACCAAGAAAATAAATGCATCTTTAATTTAAATTTAAAACAGGCAGCGACGAAGCCTTTTTTAGTTCTAATGGCAGGGCGTTCCAGAGGCGAGGACCTGCTATGGCAAAAGCACGTTCGCCTCTTCTTTTGAGGTGGGCCTTTGGAACTTTTAATAAAAACTGATCAGCGGAACGCAAGTGTTCAGGGGAGTGTAATTAACAATCAGTTGGGATAAATAATGAGGGCCTAGACCAGGGGTGGGCAAACTCGGTCCTGGAGGGCCAGTGTCCTGCATAGTTTAGCTCCAACTCTAATCAAAAACACCTGAACATGCCAAACAGTGTCTTTAAGATTACTAGAAATCTATAAGCAGGTGTGTTTGATTAGAGTTGGAGGTAAACTGTGCAGGACACCGGCCCTCCAGGACCGAGTTTACCCACCCCTGGCCTAGATCATGTAGGGCTTTATACACAAAGAGAAGGATTTTAAATTTGATTCTTTGTGTCACCGGTAGCCAATGTAGAGACCTCAGAATAGGAGTGACATGTGCATATTTTGGGCTTTTTGTTAAGAATCTAGCTGCTGCGTTATGCTCTAACTGTAGGCGAGCAATCTGAGACGTAGGCAGCCCAAAATAGAGAGAGTTACAATAGTCCAACCGGGAGGTTTTAAGCGCGTGTATGGCAATTTCTAGAGAGTGTTAAGGAAGAGAGGATTTCATTTTTGAGAGAAGGCGGAGTTGGTAGAAACTATTTCCAACCACTTTTGATCGACAGAGAGTAGCAGTGTATAAATGCTATGATAAGTTTAAGTTCACAATTCTGGTTTATTTGCTAAGCTAACCTGGTTACACCACAATAGAAATATAGCATATTTATATTTACTCATTTAGCAGATGCTTTTATCCTTAGCCACTTACAAGTGTGGATAAAAGAAGCACTTTAAATAAACAGAGTAGCAGTGTATAAATGCTTTGTTAAGTCTAAATAGCTAAATACCAAGTCTACTTGAATTTAAATGATTTATGATGATTTATATTTATCACTTATTTAATTATATATGGCAATATATGCAAATGACATTTATGACAAACAGGTTCATGTTTGGATTTTACAAAAATAAAATGTGTCTCATATGCAACACATATTTCCAAATATTGTAAAAGTTAAATTTTACAAATGTTTTCAATCACTGGATGGCAAAGGGGAATTTGACTGATTTTATTCAAAAAGAGATGGTAAATGTGCTTCAGTTCATTAGTCATGAATAAACATTATGCATAGTATGACAATTTAAATGTATACAGTGTGTTTGTTTGTGTGTGTGTGTGTGTGTGTGTATGTGGGGGGTTGGCAATCAGGAGGAAATTAGGGAACAGCTCAGTGTTAAATTAAATAGACTTTATTGCAAATTACACTTCATCAATTATATTATAAGCATAACAAATATAAGTTGAATTATGAATTTTGTAGAATGTGGAAAAAATGTCTTTACGTTTATTTTGTTACACCAGTACTGTAAAACCACCTATTTCCAGTGTACAATTTCAGGTTTACATTTTATTTATTTATTTATTTATTTATTTATTTATTTATTTATTTATTTATTATTATTATTAATAATAATTTTCATATTTCAAATAAAATGTGAATGTGATTTTTAAATTAATATATTCAATTTATATTAATTCAATTCAGTTCAATTTATGTTTATTTATATAGCGATTTTACAATGTAAGTTGTGTCAAAGCAGCTTCACATAGAAGTGCTAGTAAATTGAAACTGTCAGTGCAGTTTTAAGAGTTTAAGTTCAGTTTAGTTCAGTTGAGTGCTGTCTAATTTTCACTGCTGAAAGTCCAAACACTGAAGAGCAAATCCGCAGCTCCACAAGTCCTGAACCATGCAAGTCAGTGGCGACAGCGGCGAGAAAAAAACTTCACCATCTTATCTATTGATGCGTTTGACAATATAACACTGCTTTACCAATATCTACAGACCTTTTCACTTTTTTACTTTCATTTAAAATGTTTATATATGTTTTATGTGTTTATATATGTTAATAAATACAGGGCTCAACAATAAGGACTGCCCGGTGGCCCAGGGCCTGCGTAAAAGACGCTTGGGACAGTAGACTGGATCATTACTGGCCCGATTGGGACAGTGCTGCCTTGACACTAACATTTAATTTGTCTGTGACTATTTGTCAACTGTGTGCATTTTAGGTTTGTGCTTTTAAGTCTTTAAACGCTACCTTCTCTGTGATGTCGTAAACACCATATTGCTTTCCGGTTCCTCTTATCTAATTGATTTGACCATGCTATTTTTTTTTTGTAACCTGGTAACCAGTACAGCGTAAAAACAGCAACATGGCGGCAACATCAAATTATAAGGTTAAACGAAAATGTCTGTTTCTAACGTCTTGGAAGTAGACATTTACGTGGGAACAACACGACAAAATAAAAATGAAGTGATGTTATGGATAGTTTGCCGTCAGTTTGCAGGTCAGCCACCTTTTGTTAAATAATTTCAAACCGCAATAAAATACCTGCACATTAAGCTATTAACTTCTCTTTTTTTGGTGGGGCCAGTGAAAATTTTGGCAGGGCAAGTAAAAATCTGAACCACTTGCCCGATCGGACCAGTAGAAAAAATCCTTAGCGTTGAACTCTGAAATATAAGATCTCTTTTGTACATTTCATTTGAGGCATCAGAAACTAAATTTTTGAGCCATGTAGGTGATAAATAGAAACAGTAAGCAGTTAAAAAAGCTAAAATTGAGGCAAATAGAAGAAAATAAAATAAACGCCCTAAATTAAATGGATTTAAGTCTGTTGACGCAGCACTGCCTTTGGTTTAAAGAGATATTTGATCTGGAAATGAAAATTCGGACACATTTTACTCATATATTAATTGTTCCAAACCTTTCTGTCTTCTATTGAACACAAAAGAAGATACTTTGAAGAAGGTGAAAACCTGTAACTCTTGACTTAGTTTTATTTTTCCTTCACTGGAAGTCAATAGTTTCTTCAAAATATCTTCTTTTGTTTACAAGAGGAAAGAAACTCATAAAGGTTTTGCACCACTTGAGTGAGCGTAAATAGTAACTACATTTTTCTTTTTGGGTGAAGTATCACTTTAATTTGCTTGTGTGTGTCTGTATCTGTGTTAAAGTTTTTTAAATCTCCAAAGGTCACTGTGTATTGGAGCTGTGTAGCCTTGGGCACTGTTTCAGTTTCCCAGCCATCGTGCTGGGTTTTGCTAAGCAGTTCCTCTCTGATCCACCCCTCCCACTCCCATGAGATCCCTGTTTTATTATGGTGATGAGGGTTTATGCTTAAGCAGGGTGAGACACTTGTGTGTGTGTCTGTGTTTGAGTGTTGAAGACCAGGGTTTGGGATGTGAACAAACCCCTTTTTGCCACAGCATTGACCCTTGTTATATAGACTCTGAATATTCAATGTAGATGTCTGCTTTTGTTGCATTGAACACAGAACAGCCCTCTATAGTTGTTATGACAGAAACCAGATGACCCAGAAATACTAGTAGTGATATCTGTGGTCTTGAGTGCTGAGGGCGCAGCTAAACCAGGGAGCGTTAGTGTGTGTAAACAGATTGAAATTAGCACAAGGATGCTGAAAATGTTGTAGTTTAGCAGACTCATTCAGGACAGACTGCTTTCATGGCAGGTTTTGTGTGTGTTCAAATGACATCACTCTGTAAAATGAGCAGTTTGAGTGTTGAACACAAACACAGTTAAAGTTTAACGTTTGCAATATGATATTCAGTTGAAGACAAAATTATTCACCCTCTGTTGAATTATTTATTTATTTATTTATTTATTTATTTATTTATTTATTTATTTATTTATTTATTTATTTATTACCCAAATTAATATTAACATATCAAAGAACTTTTCACAGTTTCCTACTTTTTCTTCTGGAGAAAGTCTTATTTGTTTTATTTCGGCTAGAATAAAAGCAGTTTTTAATTTTTAAAAACCATTTTAAGGTCAATATTATTAGCCCCCTTAACAATAACTTGCCTAGTTAACCTAATTAACCTAGTTAAGCCTTTAAATTTCACTTTAAGATGAACGCTTGTATCTTAAAATATCTATTGATATACAGTTATTAGAAATGAGTTATTAACTATAATGTTTAGAAATGTGTTGTTAAACAGAAATGGGGGGAAACTAAATATACAGGGGGGCTAATAATTTTGACTTTAACTGTATATCGTTATCAGGATATGAGATAACTTACATCGTGAGCTAGCTTGATGTAAACTATAGTATGTATGCATTTATATTATATTATGCATTTATAAGTTGGCTTTTTAGCTCTATAATGAGAGTGTCAAATATCAGTTAATTTCCCGTTTGCACACAATGCGCAGTCTGTGTGTCTGTGAATCATGTCCACACACTTCTGTCATCATTCAAACATAATGAGCGCAGCTGCCATCCAACTTCACCACCCAGGGTGTGGCAGCAGGCGCTGCAGCAGGCCTTCATTATTTTTCATTATTTTATTTATATCTGCTGATATACAGTGACATATAAGTAATATTCTGTCATGAACACTCTCTGGATTTAGTATGGTAATGGATATTTATATGGCAATGTTGATGTATTTGGTCTTGATGGATCTGCTGCTGCTTTGATTACTATGGCAGAGCAAGTACCGAGACCTGCTAATGCCAGTATATATACAGACATGCCGTCTGAGAATATAACATGGTATATATTGCTGCAAACATAATATAATACAGTTGAAGTCAGAATTATTAGCCCCCCTGTTTATTTTTTACCCCAATTTCTGTTTAACGGAGAGAAGATTTTCTTTTCAATACATTTCTAAACATAATAGTTTTAATAACTCATTTCTAATAACTGATTTATTTTATCTTTGTCATGATGACAGTAAATAATATTAGACTAGATATTTTTTATGACACTTCTATACAGCTTAAAGTGACATTTAAAGGCTTAACTAGGTTAATTAGGTTAACTAAGCAGGTTAGGGTAATTAGAAAAGTTATTGTATAATGATGGTTTGTTCTGTAGACTATCAGGAAAAAAATTAGCTTAAAGGGGCTAATAATTTTGACCTTAAAATATTTTTAAAAAAATTTAAGAACTGCTTTTATTAGCCAAAAATAAAACAAAAAGACTTTTTCCAGAAGAAAAAATATTATCAGACATACTGTGAACATTCCCTTGCTCTGTTAAACATCATTTGGGAAATATAAAAAAAAAAAAAGAAGAAAAAAATCAAAGGGGGGATAATAATACTGACTTCAACTGTATGTAACCCTCGTAGCAGATCTAAACACAGGTGGAGCTGGGGTGGACGAGGTTCACTGAAAACGCGGCGCAGCTTAACAGCGTAAAACAACACAGAGCATTTAAACTGATGTGGAGCAAGCTCACTGGCTGCCGAGGTGGCAGAAATCGATCTCCTGCGCCATGTAGTTAATGACAAAGGGGCAGATTAGGTGACCTATCATGTCTCATTTCAGAAATTTCACTTAGCAAGGATGTATTTTATTTGATAGGGTTAGACAGCTTGTATAATGTGTACACACTGAAAATTCCTAAATTAAAAATTTTACTTGAAATATCTAATAATAGAAACAAAATGTGCCAGCAGTGGTTATACATTTTAACACTGCAATGTGTATGTACTGTATATGTGAGCACATTTTTGTGAACACACTGAAAAAAGTTATGTAAATGTAAAGTTTACTTTAAAGCAATACTTAAAGTTGAAGTCAGATTTTTTAGGCCCCCTTTGATTTTTTTTTTCTCTTTTAAATATTTCCCAAATGGTGTTTAACAGAGCAAGGAAATTTTCACAGTATGTCTGTTAATATTTTTTCTTCTGGAGAAAGTCTTATTTGTTTTATTTTGGCTAGAATAAAAGCAGTTTTTAATGTATGTTATACCATTTTAAGGTCAATGTTATTAGCCCCTTTAAGCTATATTTTTTTCCTGATAGTCTACAGAACAAATATCATTATACAATAACTTGCCTAATTTCCCTAACCTGCCCAGTTAACCTAATTAACCTAGTTAAGCCTTCAAATGTCACTTTAAGCTGTATACTAGTATCTTGAAAAACATCTAGTAAAATATTATTTACTCACATCAAGGCAAAAATAAAAGAAATCAGATATTAGAAATGAGTTAATTTAACTGTTATGTTTAGAAATGTGTTGAAAAAAATCTTCTCTTAAAAAGAAATTGGGGAAAAATAAACAGGGGGCTAATAATTCTGACTTCAACTGTACACAGTTTAACAAAATGTTAATTTAACAAATTTAACAAAAGTAAATTTAACAAATAATTTATAAAGAAAAAGCAAATATAACATAACATAACATTCTGAAGAATTAAATAAATCATAATCTAGTTATCTTTAGTAGCATATTCAATGTAAACCCCTCAGCCCCACCTCCCCCCACATTAAAGTCATGCAGTGTTTTTGTTTGGTTCAGTATTCGCTGGAGCAGACTGATTGTGACAGTAAACTGATGCTTAAATATCGTTTTTATTTTGTGGTGATCAGGAAGGTCTGGTTGCCATGGCAGCAGTAGTAATGAACTTGCTGAATAAATGACCTCCACCTTTAACCGCATTGACGACTGAGGTTAAGGGTTAACAATGTATTGATCAGAAGCAGATCAAAGCTGTCCTAAGGAGATGATGGACTGTTAAACAGACCGTCCAAAAACATTCAAGCAGTAATAGGGCCATGGGAGGGCTCACTGTGCTTTGACATTGTGTCAGATGTCATACAAAGTGTTATCGGTTCAACCTTTTTGCTTGGTAGCACTGGTGCTCCTAACTTAAAAAATTTAGGCGCATCAGCCAAAATTTAGTCGCACCCACCAATTATAAGCACCGTTTCTACAAGTTTTATACAAACATATTTATTGCATTTGAAATCAACAGTAATCAAACTATCAAGCAAAAAAATATATATATGCAAGCGTGAGGAAAATATGTCTCAACGAAATCCTGTTATCTCAAGAAAATAGATTTTTATAACGTAACTGAGTGACTAAAGCATACACTGAGCGCTCACCGGCCCTGCACGCACTGCTTGACATGAATGAATCTGTTAACGGTATAACTGTGCTGTTCTAACGGGTGCTGTCTGATATTGCACTGCTTTTGGCATATACTGTGCCTTATTATATGCATACGTCATGTTAAGAGCGATACCGGTCTTTTTAGGAGTAGCGATGTTAGTTTACTCAGTGCAAGCCTGTTTGCGATGGTGTATGTGGTGTTAAATTTGACATATATCTGCCACTTGCACGGCGGACAGCATCTGGCGATTATATGAAGGATTAAACAGAAGCTCTCGTGCTAGATGTGGCAAACAGTTACCTGAAAACTCCATCCCACAGACTTTTCATAGCGGACTTGAAGCCAATGGAAGTCTTATATCCACTCTTGGAAAAGTGTAGATGGTGGATTTACATTCAGCACATGATCACTAGTAAGATGTGTCATTATTTGTGTCATTATTTATTTGTAACTTTAGATGCCATGGTTTCTGAAACAAAATCTGTCAGTGTTATCTTCATTCTCATCTTCAGCGTTTTACAATTATTTGCGGTAGTAGCTCTCTCTGTCATCCCAAGCCAGAAGGCATTGACTGAGTGATTGACAGCTGATATTTCAGTGCTAGAGCAGTGCTGGGCCAATAAGAAGAGTGCGAAGGCGGGGCAAGCATTACGGAATTGGCTTTGTTTACCGCAGCTTTTGACTGTTGACACTCCTAATAGAGCTTGAGAAGCATACAGTACTGTTTGATCTATAAATTTTACAAAATAAAGATTTGCAGGTTAAGGAAACAGCATAGGAGGAAGTTACCGCGGGCCTTTGTGCAGATGAAAAGTTTAAAAAGTGTATTTGTAACAGAGAGACACAGGTAACTAGATAAAATAGACAGAGATAGGTTGATCTCTGCATCAGCTGCCGAAAAGCTGCGCGCTGCAGACGCAGCTGGTGTGAAAGGCAAACGTCTACATGCTGCTTCTGCTCGACATACACGCTTGCGCATGCTCTGCTCACGCACTGCTTTCGCTTGCTTTGTGAAACAGGCGTTACAGGCAACACGAGAGTGTGCTACAGAGTACTGCGGTGTTTTATCGCTCACCGGGTTACAGGCTGAAGCAGGAAAGCCCCCTCTGTGTTTACCTGCTGCCATGAACTGAAACCTAGGAGGACACTTGAGCATATTACTCTTAAAGAGATTGTGATGATGTTTGATGCCTAATTTGCTTTTAATTGTTTAAATTAAACTGAAACTAATGATATTAAAGTGATGTTTACACCATTTCTGCATTTTGAAATCTCGGCAACAGCTGGAGGTTTATAGTCATGTTACTGCAATGTTTACAGTGCTGGTTTTATACTTATAGGTTTCTTTCCACCACTGCCTCGCTTTGGTTCTTTAAAATGGCGGCCACGTGAAATAAGCGTATATTCTTCGAAGGACATCCTTGAATTGTTAACGACCACAGAAAGTCAGGACCTTGGTTTAACATTTCATGCAAAAGACTGTGCTCACTGGGCAGTATAGAGTCCTCTTCAATATTCTGGGGTGTTAAGACCCACCGTGACTGCAGGTTGAGCGCCCCCTGCTGGTTTCACTAGCACCACTTCCAGCAGCAACCTAGCTTTCCCATGTGGTCTCCCATCCAGGACAGGTACTGACTGGGCACAGCCTTGCTTCGTTTCAGTGGGCAACCATGAGCTATAGCTGCCCACGGGCGTAAATCCTGGGGGGGACGGGGAGGACATGTCCCCTCCCATCGGAGGGTTGTTGACTGTAAACAACACAACAAACAATGCAATAAATAGTTTTAAAGAAAAATTTGCTTTGTCAATAAACCTGAAAAAAAAAACTTTGAAAATAAATATAATGAGGTAGTCTCCATGCTCAAGCATTTTTAGCTGTGGCGACATATCTTTATTAGTACAATTTGGCTGTATTATTTGTGTCCCCTTCAAAAAAATGCTTGAAAGAAATTTTATGTTTAATTAATCTGTTAAATCAGATTTACGCCCATGCATTTGCCAGCTATTATATAGCAAAAAACAAGAAAAGCATGAAGTGTGAACTTAGACATCCATTTGTACAGTGATTCAAGCATCCCCCAAGCCAACACTGCAAAACTGCTTCAGCTAATTGGCCTGTTTGCCAAACCAAAGGCAATCTGAGTGTTTGTCATGCAGAAATTGCATGCTTTACCTATAACCTGGAGTTTCTCAATAAAACTGACCCTCTAATCAGCTTTTGTCAGTTTGTCTCTATAGAACAACATAATAAATGGGGCCATATTTATATTCTAGAGTGGAAATAAAGCTGCTGTGTGGAAATATCAGCCTCTCTCCGTGACCCACGGGTGTATAAATAAAAGCGTGATTCTGCTGACTCATACAGGATATTGCACTCGGCTCCTTTCAGAAAGTGGATCAGATTCTGTGCAGCCCATGAACAAATGTAGACGTGTCTTGACTGTGATTTCTATCGTTATCATACGATGCTGGAAGCTTATTGTTATTGCCAAAGTCCTGCACTGTGTTAAATATCAAGAGTCAGGTCATTCTGGTGGTTAACATTGAAATTTTATCCAAAATGTTTGACATTCTAAACTTCTGAGTTACATCTATATTGTTTTGCATTGTAATTGTGTTTGACAGAATTTATGATAGATGAAATTGAAATATTATTATTTATTTGTATTGTGCTATAAAATAGCTTTATATATTGTTTATTTTTTTTAAAGGAGCAATGAAGGAAAGAGAAAAGAAACAAACTGAAAGAATTACTTGCTTAATGTTTACACAAATATGTAAAGTCTTTTCCATGTAAAGACGCTATGAATAATAAAAGAGAAATTCCTCTGTCCTTTCTCCAAAATGGTGGATGCTGCAGTTTGAGGTCTTTGCGCCATGAATTATTGAAGTTCATCTGATACTTCTTCACAGATGTGTTCGTCACTGATTTGGCCTGGCTGGCGTCATGCAGCTGATTTGATGTGTAAAACCGTGATTATTCATTCATTTTCCTTCGGCTTAGTTCCTTGTTTATAAAAGGTCGCCACAGCGGAATGAACCGCCAACTTATCCAGCATATGTTTTGCACAGCAGATGCCCTTACAGCTGCAACCCAGTAGTGGGAAACACCCATTCACACTCATACACTGCGGCCAATTTAGTTTATTCAATTCAACTATACTGCATGTCTTTGGACTGTAAGAGAAACCGGAGAGGAAACACATGGGACACTGGGAGAACATGCAAACTCCACACAGAAAGGCCAACTGACCCAGTCGGGACTCGAACCTGCGAACTTATTGCAGTGAGGCGACAGTGCTAACCATTGAGCCACTGTGTCACCCCCTAACCATGATTATGTTTGTGAAAATGCCATTTTTAAACTGGTTGTGCCATATGGATGTGAACCAATATTTCTATGCCACAATGGGTGCTGTTACTTTCATTAGATGTAAAAAATGTTTTAGGTCATTAGTTGTTATTTTTTGGTCATAATTGGTCTTGCATTTAATAGTTACCTAAAGTTTTCTGTGAAATTAAAACTTAGTTTTTTAGATGTTAGCATCAGTGTGTTTTAAAGAAATTTATTAGCTAGTGTGCTCCAAAACAGTGGCAAAATTTGCGTTTAGAACATATAAAGCTGATATCCGCTTGTTAAGTGTGACGTCACGCGAAGCGGCTTCCGGGTCCAAGCGCTCTATTCAACTGAAAGGGGAAACTCATGAAATGGTAATAATAAACGTTTACAAAGCGATTTAAGGCTTTCGAAAATCATGATCGCAGTATATATGTCCATGCCTAATATCCAATGGCCAGAAAGTGATTTTTTTTTTATAAATTGTTAAATTTTTGGTATTTGTTATGCAGCTAGCCCAGAGATTGTTGTGTACACTATGATTTTATATAAAATTAACTTTAATGTGTGATAGGAATAAAACGTGATCATAAACGAATGATTTCTCCACTCAAATGAGAGGCGGCTTGGAACCGTAAACAGTATTACATACGTAACACACACGTCCCCACTTAACAAGCGGATAAACATCAAATGCTTGCTGTTTGTCATTTCTGCCGCAATGGATCAACGATTTTTTCACGTCACCTCATACTTCAGTTTTTCATCAAATCTACTGACGAATCAAATGCTCTCTAGTGTCTGACATGCCCCGCCCCCTTCAAGACGATTCACATTTGCTTTTCATTTGATGCGCTTGAGCTCAATCGCTCTCACTGGCAGATGAAACAAAATGCTATTGGCTGTTTTTTTTTTTTTAAAGGGCAGGAGCTACTTATATTTCAGAGCACATTTCAAAGCAATTCACGGGACCTTTAAAGGTGAAAAATGTTCAACATTGTTTAAGTATCTGGTGTTTTCCTAATGCTAAATAAGAGAAAACCATTTGCAATATTTTTTTATATTTTTATTGAAAAACATGATTTAAGGAGACACGGTGGCTTAGTGGTTAGCACTGTCGCCTCACAGCAAGAGCTGGTTCGAGTCCGAGCTGGGTCAGTTGGCATTTCTGTGTGGAGTTTGCATGTTCTTCTCGTGTTGGTGTGGGTTTTCTACAGGTGCTTTGATTTCCCCCACAGTCCAAAGACATGCGGTGTAGGTGAATTGAATAAACTAAATTGGCCGTAGTGTATGTGTGTGAATGATTGTATATAGGTGTTTCCCAGTACTGGGTTGCTGATGAATTAAGGGACTTAGCCTAAGGAAAATGAATGAATGAACATGATTCAAATCATCACAAACTTATATAGTCCATCCCTTCAACCTCGGGACGGGCCTTCATAATTTTCTGCAATAGTTAAAGTTTTATGTAGCAAAGAGTAATGTAGACATTTATCCCAGAGAAAGCAGCAACTGATAAAATATAAATACCTTTATAGGGATAGTTTACCCAAACATTACAATTCTGTCATTATTCACTCAAACTTCACTTGTTTAAAACCTGGCTAAGTTTCTTTCATCTGTTGAACACAAGGGAAGATATATAAATATATATATGTAAATATATATATTTACATTTTTACAGGCAGCACAGTGGCTCAATGGTTAATACTGTCGCCTCACAGCAAGTAGGTCGCTGGTTCGAGTTCTAGCTAAGCATTTCTGTGTGGAGTTTGCATTTTCTCCCTGTGTTGGTGTGGGTTTCCTCTGGGTGCTCCTGTTTTCCCCAAAGACATGCGCTATAGGTGAATTGAATAAACTAAATTGGCCATAGTGCATTAGTGTGTGTGTGTGTGAATGAGTGTGTATGGGTGTTTCACAATACTGGGTTGCAGCTAGAAGGGCATCTGCTGTGTAAAATAAATGCCAAAATAGTTGGCAATTCATTACGCTGTGGCGACCTCTGAAATACAGACTAAGTCGAAGGAAAATGAATAAATTAATATATATATTTTAAACGTTGGTTTTCTTAGTGATGGGTTGCAGCTGGAAGAGCATCCGCTGTGTAAAACATATGCTGGATAAGTTGGCGGTTCATTCCACTGTGGCAACCCCAGATTAATATTTGGACTAAGCCGAAAAGGAAATGAATGAATGAAGAATGAATAAATATTGGTTGCTGGCACCGTTTGACTTTGACCATTAACTAAGGCTATAATATGTTTTAAAACATGTAAGAAACCTGTAACCATTCAAATAGTTGGCGATTCAATCCACTGTGGCGACCTTTTTAAATACAGACCAAGCCGAAGGAAAATAAATGAATGAATATATATATATATATATATATATATATATATATATATATATATATATATATATATATATATATATATATATATCTTTTTTTTTTTTTAAATGTTGGTTTTCTTAGTGATTGGTTGCAGCTGGAACTGCATCTGCTGTTTGAAACATATGCTGGATAAGTTGGCGGTTCTTTCCGCTGTGGCGACCCCGGATTAATAAAGGGACTAAGCTAAAAGAAAATGAATGAAGGAATGAATGAATGAATGAATAAATGTTGGTTGCTGGCACCCTTTGAGTTACATTGTCCTTTTGCCAAGTCAATAGGTGCCAACAACCAGCATTTTTCAAAATATCTTCTTTTGTGTTCAACAGATGAAAGAAACCTATAAAGGTTTGAAACCACACTAGGGAGAGTAAATGATGGGGAAATGTTCATTTTTGGGTGAACTATCCCTGTAATGCACCTTTTAAGCAATCATACAATCCACTCATGTTCAAAACACTGGAGTTGCTGTTCAAGTTCTGAGTTTTACTCTCTTGCGTTCCTCTCAGTATAACAAACAAAGTTTAGATGCAATGCAAATGAGAGATTAACTCTGCATTGTAGAGCACTACAAAGAGCTTGATAGTTGTGTAGTGTATAAGGTGCTATAAAGCTATTTATTGTGCTCTTCAATGCAGAGTTAATCTTTAATTTGCATTGCATTTACTCTTTGTTTGTAATATAGACCATTTTGAGGGATGTAAACAAAAACAATGATCCAAATGTATTTCCTCTTTTACATTTTCAATTTCTACGGCTTCCGAGAATCCAAAAAGAGCCACGTATTGCGAAATAATGTCACTGTAGATGTTTTAACATTAGGTTATGATTGAATTAAAGATGATGATGGTATGATTGAACTCTTGTTACAGTTATGAAATAGTTTGATAACAAGCAGGAAATGTTCATGGGCCAAACCGCATTGACTGCATTAAACGTTTTTGAACTAGGATGAGTGACAGGTTCCTAGTTTTTAGTGACTTTAAGAATTGTGCTCTTTACATGCTTTCTATGCTGTAATTCATTCAGGATTTAAATAAAATCACTTATGGATTTGTCCACGAAGTAGCAGTGATTCACACAGAGAAAGCCACTTAATCTAAGATTGCCAATTGTCATTGCGAAGCTTTGCCACTGTAGTTAAGTGAAAGTGGAGCATTGGCAGGTTTTTTATTATTGAGTGGAGGCACTAATTAGCATATTCAATCCTTATATTGACCTTATTCTAAAATGCGGATGTGCGCCTGTTTTCGCGATTGTCTTAAAACTTCCGATTCAGTCGCCTATGGGAGAAATGACTAGGAATAATACATGGCAGAAAACGATCAAACTACTTGCTCTACAAACAAATGTTTGCATGACAATACAGACCAAGTAGAATAATATAATAAGAAAATATCAAATTGCAACATCAAGCAGCGTAATGAGCAGTTTTTAACGTCAAAAAATGAATGGAAGTGAATGAGACCGGAAGTCTCAAGCCAAAAAGATTCAAATGGCAGCGCCCGCTCGTCGGCGGAGAATAAGGTGAATACTAAACGGGGTATAGATGTAGAGCCATTTAAGACTTGAAGAAATTATTTTATCAAAAAAAAAAACAAAAAAACATGTAAATATGTAATTTTGATTTAAATTGAGTTTAAAGATCCTGTGGAGTTTTTAGAAATGTAAATTTTATTTAGCATGTTCTCTGTGTTCACATGGGTTCCCCCACAAGTCCAAAATAACGTGGTATAGGTGAAGTGGGTTAGCTAAATTGTCCGTAGTGTATGAGTGTGATGGGTGGGAGCTGGAAGGGCATATGCTGCGTAAAACATATGCTAGATAAGTTGGCGGTTCATTCCGCTGTGGCGACCCCTGATTAATAAAGGGACTAAGCTGAAAAGAAAATGAATGAATGAATGAATGAATGAAGTGTTTTCCTTTTATTTATGGTTGTGAATTGTGTTATTGAATGTTGATCTCTGCTTTCACGACTTTTGATGTTGAAAATTCAACTCTACAGTTTAATAAAGTGACTTTTATTGACATTTTAGTTGATTGAAATAATCTCATGTGTAAGAAATAATATATAGAGAAATACGTAAGTCTGTAAAATAACTTAAAATGTACAAGTAGTTTATCACAAGGTTTTTGTAGCACAATATAAAACACCAACCCAGACAGTAAATCTCTTTAAACTAATAAAAATGTTAATAAAAGTCACATTTTCAAACTTTTCAAGGTTAAAAATTGTTGGAAGAAAGATCAAGATCCCATAATGCAATTCAAACGCATAAATAAACAGAAACCAAGATAAAACATGAATCGCAAAATATAAAAAACTGCTAATTAGAGATATTTTTGACAGTGTGACGTTATCAAATTCCCATTTTAACTCCACATAATTTTAGGTTAATGATGCCTTTGAGTGCTGCATTTATTTGGCTGATATATATTTAAACGAATACTGTTGCTAAAAGCAGAAAACTCTCTGATCTCACCTCAGCATCTGGTGTAGGTCAAGGTCAGAGCAGACGGGCTGGTTTTCATCCAGACAGATAGGGAGATTTTCTGCCAGGCGTTGCTGCAGGTGTGTGATGGGTAATGAAGCGTGAGCTGGCAGTGTTTACTTCTCCACTATTCCTCCTATACAGTTCTGTTCAGTATTACTGCAAAACCCCACTCTGCTTCCGACAGATTGCACTGTTATGTCTTTCTTTCAATCCAGGCTCATTCTGATTAAGTACCCCTATATACATTTCTGGAGAGCGCTAAATACGTTCCAGAAGGTAAATTTTTTGGCCATTTTGTTTTCGCGAAGCCGCTAGAGGTCACTGTGTACGCTTTTTGACATCTCAAATTTCATTCGCGCCTGCTCTTCTCGCGTAAATCCACCAGAGGCCACGGTCGACTGACTGACTGATTGACCAATCAGTTGATCAACCCTCTTTCTCCCACAAACCCAACTGATAGTGTTTGTTAAAAGCACAGATTGACCAATATGATAAAACTCAGACGATGGCTTTTCGTTTTCTGGATTACTTTTTAAATTTTTTGGTTGGGTTTAGTGAAGGGGGTGGGCAAGTCAATCGGTGCTTTGTAAAACCCTATTGGTTGGGTTTAGGGAAGGAGGAGAGTGGGTCAGTCGATCCGTCAGTCAGTCATTCAGTCAGTCAACACCGGCCTCTGGTGGATTCACGCAAGAACAGCAGGCGTGAATGGCACTTGCGAGAGAAATTTGAAATCTCAAAAAGCCTACACAGTGGCCTCTGGTGGACTTGCGAAAACAAAAACCACAAAAAAATGTAGCTCCTGGGACGTGTTTGGCGCTCTCCAGAAATGTATATAGTGTTATCCTACAATTACCTGTACACCTATTCATTGCACATATCACTGTCAACACAGTTGACAGTTTTTTTGAGAGTATGCTGTAGTATTTTGCACTGTCTGTATTTTGCACTGTCACTGTATTTGCATTATCTGTATTTTGCACTGTCTGGAGCCAGCACCTATGCTTTTCACTCATCATAGCACACGTGCTGCTGATGATGTGACAATAAAAGGGATTTGATTTGATTTGATTTGGTACTTTTTCAGAATGAGCCTGGGTTGGATGTATAGGGCTACATTTTCAGAATGAACCTATGTTGCTTTCTTTTATTGTTTTAACACATGTTTTTATGTCTTTTTAACAATTTTAGTTCTTTGTTTCTTTTATTCTACTTTATGTGAAGCACTTTGAATTACCATTGTATATGAAACTCGCCTTGCCCTGCCATGTCGATTAGTCTGCCAGCATCTCTCACATTCATGTTAAATTCTAGTTTTTATATCCTTATATATTACAGCTGGGATTTGCATGAAAAAGACATTTGGAGTAAAACTGCTCCTGTGGAAGGAAGCCAGTTTAGAACTTAATCAGGGATTTGCAAAAGGATAATAAAGGTTCATCATAATGGAATTTCATGCAAATGTAAGGCGAGCACTTGAGATGTAAGTTTTAAAAGGATGAAGCCTTGATGGAGTGTTACTTAAGGGTTTTATTGCATGTAAGAAGCTCATGTAATTCACTCAGAATTTAACGCTCTTGAAAAAATTTCTATTCTGGTTGTCAGGGCTGTGCATCAGAATCTGAATCTGGTGATGCAATATGTATTTGGCTACAATACAAGGGCTACAATATGATATGTATACCAAATAATAGTAATAAAAACAAGCAAGCAAACAAAAGTAACTTAGACTTGCTATGGCACCTATATATTGATACTCTCTGGTGTCTGGTCTTTTTAAAGGGCTTCTTTTATTCTCATTTGTATGTTGCTTAAAATAAAAGTAAAGACAAAAAGTGCTAAATAAATACATTTTAATGTAAATATTGTACATAGTACGTAATACAGTTGAAGTCTGAATTATTAGCCCGCCTCTTAATTTTTTCCCACAATTTCTGTTAAACAAAGAGATGATTTTTTTTCAACACATTTCTAAACATAATAGTTTTAATAACTAATTTCTAATAACTGATTTATTTTATCTTTGCCCTGATGACAGTACATAATATTTGACTAGATATTTTTCAAGAAACTTCTATACCGCTTAAAGTGACATTTTGGGCTCTATTTTGCTATTTTAAGGATTGAAAAATCCACTTTACGCCGTGGCGCATGGTCTAATAGGGTTGAACCTATTTTACAAATGAGTTATAGGTGTGTTTTGAGAATAAACCAATCAGAGTCTCATCTCATTCCCTTTAAGAATCTGTTGCGTCGCGCCATGGTGCATTTGCTATTTACATGGTGAACTTTGTAAGTGTAAAAACTAAACGCTCAGGCGAGAATGAGAGATGAGCCTTCTCATTATTTACTTTCACTTTCACTCACATGGATGGGGAAACGTGCTTTACTCACAAACATCCATTAGCCTATACATAATTAATTTTGTTTGTTAAGCGCAAAGATGTTTTAAAATTATTTCTAAATTTTGTGTTAATTTCCAGCAAATGAATAAATGAACAATAATAACTAAGTGTGGTCAAAAAACTGAGTTATATCCAAATACACATGCTGCCTCATATGGTCTAAAAGTGGGCAAATCTAAGCTTGCTTTTAATAAAACAAAAATAAACATGCATGTAATAAATGATACTGCTAATAATAATAATGAAAACAACATTATACAAACGCAAATTGTTATGAATAAACTGAAAAAGCCCTCCGAGATAAAGAAGGCATGAAGGCGGTGGTTTTTATATTTATGTTGGCTAGAAAATAATATTTTTTTGTAATATTTTAATCCTTTAGTACTTTTTCATTTGTAAAGATATTTGCGTATTACTGTAGATCCTGTGTGTGTTAGGCAGTGTTTAAGTGAGGCGCACAACTAATGTGCTCTGCGCAGGACTTTAGACCTGCTTTGATCTGGTCTATTGAACAAAAAGCAACCTCAAAATAGCAACGCACCAGCAATGCACCTCAAAACACCTCCTTTTTTAGACCAAAACGCCTATGGCCGCACATATAAGCACAAATGCATTTGCTATTTAAACAGCATGGTCCAAAACGTCAAACGACTTTTGCGCCAAGCTTAAATTAGCAAATAACAATTGCGTTGCGCCTTGAGCCGCATTGCGCCGGGTGTATTATAGGGCCCTTCAAGGCTTAACTATGTTAATTAGGTTAACTAGGCAGGTTAGGGTGATTAGACAAGTTATTGTATAACGATACTATAATAATTCTGACTTCAACTGTATATAGTAAAGTAATGGTATAATAATCTGTATGCATAAACACTGTATACAATATGTTTATATTTTTAGATCCTTCTTTAAAAGTTTACAGGTTATTACAAACTGTAATTACTGTAAAAAATGATATGACAGAAAGTCATGACAACAAATGTTGTATGTTACCTTGACTTATTTTAATAAGTTAATCTAGTTTCAGCAATTTTTTGTTGTTGTAATAGACGGTTCAGCATCATTAATTTTGTTTTCGGTTTAGTCTCTTTATTAATCTGGGGTCACCACAGCGGAACGAACCGCCAACTTATCCAGAATGTATTTTATGCAGCGGATGCCCTGTCAGCTGCAACTCATCTCTGGGAAACATACATACACACTCATTCACGGACAATTTAGCCTACCCAATTCACCTGTACCACATGTCTTTGGACTGTGGGGGAAACCGGAGCACCTGAAGGAAACCCACGCGAACGCAGCGAAAACATGCAAACTCCACACAGAAACGCCAACTGACCCAGCCGGGGCTTGAACCAGCGACTTTCTTTCTGTTATATCATATTATCATATATAGGCACAAGGTTTATCATAATTTAAAACTAAATGAATGTTGATTGCTTTTTTATTGTTGTACTATAAAGATACAAAACAGATCTCATTACAGCTGATTTATATGAACATTATTTGATCAGTTCAAGTATAAAATTACACATACTACTAAAGTCCAAAAACGTTGCGACAATTGTACTTCATTATTTCTCTGTATGTAGTTTATATTGACTTTTTTTGTACAATATATTTATTACTTTTTCAATTTGCATATCACAACAGATTACACAATTACAGAATAATAATCATGAAGAGACAGCAAGGGCGAGGCAGTGGCGCAGTAAGTAGTGCTGTCGCCTCACAGCAAGAAGGTCGCTGGGTCGCTGGTTCGAACATTGGCTCAGTTGGCGTTTCTGTGTGGAGTTTGTATGTTCTCCCTGCCTTCGGGTGGGTTTCCTCTGGGTGCTCCGGTTTCCCCCACAGTCCAAAGACATGCGGTACAGGTGAATTGGGTAGGCTTAATTGTCCGTAGTGTGTGTGAATGTGTGTGTGAATGTTTCCCAGAGATGGGTTGCGGCCGGAAGGGCATCCACTGCGTAAAAACTTGCTGGATAAGTTGCCGGTTCATTCCGCTGTGGCGACCCCAGATTAATAAAGGGACTAAGCCGACAAGAAAATGAATGAATGAAAAGAGACGGCAAACTTTTTACTCCCCATTCTCCCTCCCAACAACCCATTCCCTTGGGTGTTGAGAGTGTTTCCTGAGTCTGTTTAAGACCACAGGTGTCAAACTCAGTTCCAAAAGGGCCGCAGCTCTGCACAGTTTAGTTCCAACCCTAATTAAACACACCTGATCAAACTAATTGAGTCCTTCAGGCTTGTTTGAAACATACAGGTAAGTGTGTTGGAGCAGGGTTGGAACTAAACTGTGCAGGGCTTCGGCCCTCCAGGAATTGAGTTTGACACCCCTGGTCTAGACCATGATACTTCCCATATTCCTAGGCTTGTTCTTGTTGTAGTAGACTGCCAACATTTACATTGTACTTCAGGAAGTTATTAACAGGTCTCCAGATATCTACAAACACATTTTTTTTTTTTTTGACAAACGTGATCTTTTCTATTGATGTATGCGATGCCATTTCTTTAATCCACTTTCTTATTCTAGGTTCATTTATATTTTTCCAATTAAGGGCAATAATACGCTTAGCTTGTAAAATACACAAGTTTATAAATCTGACCTCTTTACTTTCTAAGAGAGGGCTGAAAGGATATATACCCAGGATAAAAATCTTAGAATCTAATGGTTAGTTCTTTGATAAAATTTGGTCAATTATTTCAATAACATCTTGCCAAAAGGGTTTCACTTTCACACATTCCCAAATAGAGTGATAAAGTATACCTCTTACCTCATTACACTTTATACAGATAGCTGGAATATTATCATTAAACTTGTGCTGTAGCAGGAGTTATGCGAGTTCGCATTAACCATTTGTACTGTACGAGTTTCAGGCTATTGATTGTTTGTATCTGAGCTTTCTTTCATGCCTCATTCCAATCCTCTAGGGATATTTCATCTTCTATATCTTCTTTCCATAACTTAAGTTTTGATTCTGAGGATTCGTTAGAGCCATATACGAACACTCCATACAAAGAGGAGATTGAAACTTTATCATAACAGTGTCCTAGGATTGCTGCCTCTAATGAGGAAATGTTAGGAATATCTAATGATTGATTTTGAGATGAGGATATAAAGCTTCTAAGTTTAAGATATTTAAAAAATGGGTTTTTGGAATATCACATTTTTTAATTACTGCAAAAGACATAAATAATTTATCCTTATTGTACATATCTTGTACTTTCCTTAACCCTTTTCAGCCCATATCCAAAATCCTGCGTTATTTTTTCCTGGTTTAAAATTAACATTACCCCAAATAGGACTAAAACGTGATCAGGAGGGATTTATATTCAAATGTTTACAATCAAACCAAATAGTAATCATGTTCAATACAATGGGGTTGTCTGTATTTTTTCTTAGATATTTGAGGTCTGCCGTATATAGGTATAAGTGCAGTGCATATATTGACTTTTACAGTGTAGTTTTGCTCCAATTCTTGAAGGTGAGAGGAACACTTGAGAAGAAGGTGGAAATGTCTGCAACATATCTGCTTGTGGATACAATTAATAATTCAGTGGATTTGGGACAGAGCCCCAGAGACAGGAATGTTACCTGCAGAGAGTCTCACACTTCTGCTGTCTGGATTCAAGCTTTACGATGTGTATATAACAAGCAGATGTCCTACTGTATACATTTCTCCTCTTTGACCTTGTAAAGAGACTCCATTGCTTTCATTATAATCATCAGCATCGTATGCTCTGCAAGCACGCAATATAGATATCTTCACTGATTTCTAATGGGACCAATCAGCCCTAAGGAAAGCTTATCAATCGCAGGTTTCTCTCTACAGAGCTCACAAGACATGACAGAGCTTCAGTTATGCTTTAACCCTTGTGCATCAATAAAAATAGTTACACATACTGTTGAAGCAGTCAGAATTATTGGCTCCCCTGTATATTTTCCCCCCAATTTCTATCACGAGTCTTGCTGTTCACAGGGTGTCGTGTGAAAGCGGCCCCTCTATAACTCAGACGATGCCAGTCATACTGAATCACAGCCTGACTGGAAATAGGTTTTAAATGCAGTTAGAGGGTTTAATGTGGGTGTTATGGGATTACCAGAGCAGCACTCTGAGAGACTGAACTCACCGCCATCACTCACTTCCAGTACTGCACTATTGATTCTGCTTCACTCGTTTATTCAAACCGGCATGAAATATACAGAGAGATGCCATCGCAGTGGTATTCATAGACAGTTCTGACCCTGAACCTCATTCTGATGCTAAATACAGAGCTCTCTGCGTAAAGGCTGTGCTGAGAATATGCACAGTCACCTTCTGACATTTGCTCTGTTATTGCTGCAATGTTTTGTGTTACTGCAGGGTAAACTTATAGTAATGCAATTGGTATAACACTTTATTTTAGTGTACAATTCACATTAATAACAACCCATTAACCAAGGGTAGAAGATGTTTTAAAATATGTTTGAAACCTGTAACTATTGACTTTCATAGTAGGAAAAACAAATAACATGGAAGTCAATGGTTACAGGGTTTCCAGCAATTTTCAAAATATATTCTCGGTCACACTTTATTTGAATGCACAATTCACATTAGTAACACCCCATTAACTAAGGCTAGAAGATGTTTTAAATTATGTTAGAAACCTGTAGCCATTGACTTCCACAGTAGGAAAAACAAATATCTTGGAGGTCAATAGTTACAGGTTTATGGCAATTTTAAAAAAAATATATTCTCGGTCATTCACACTATTTACAACCTGTTAACTAAGGCTAAAAGATGTTTTAAAATATGTAAAACCTGTAACCATTGACGTCCATATAAGAAAAAATATATATAATGTAAGTCAATGGTTACAGGTTTCCAGCATTTTTCAAATATCTTCTCAGTTACACATTATTTGAATGTACAATTCACATTATTAACAACCCACATTAATTAAGGTTATAAGATATTTTAAAACATGTTGGAAACCTGTAACCATTGACTTTCATATAGGAAAAACAAATAACATGGAAGCAATGGTTTCAGGTCTTTAGCATTTTTTAAAATATATTCTTGGTCACACATTATTTTAATGTACAATTCACGCTATTAACAAACCATTAACTAAGACTTTTAGCTCAATAGACTACTAATTAGCTGCTTTTTAATTGTCATGTGGTAGTACAGTAGTTGGGTTTAGGTTTTGAGTAGGATTAGGGATGTTGAATAAGATTATACTTTAGAAGTAGTAATAAACAGTTAATGTTTTACTAATAAGATAATAAGCCAGTAGTTATTCGTGTGAATAGTAAAGTTACCAATTATTATTATAGTCAATTATATTGTGTTAAGGTGACACTGCAAGATGGTTTAAGTCGCTGGGTCAGTTGGCATTTCTGTGTGGAGTTTGCATGTTCTCTCCGTGTTCGCGTGGGTTTCCTCCTGGTGCTCCGGTTTCTCCCACAGTCCAAAGACATGCAGAATACAGTAGGTGAATTGAATAAACTAAATTGGCCGCAGTGTATGTTTGTGAATGTGTGTGTGTGGGTGTTTCCAAGTACTGGGTTACAGCTGGAAGGGTGTCCGCTGTGTAAAACATACAGTATGCCGGAATAGTTGAGGGTTCTTTCCGCTGTGGCGACCTCTGAAATAGAGACTGAGCCAAAGGAAAGTGAATGAGTGAATGAATGAATGAGTGATGATCAACATAATAACAATAACTCTGAGCAGTGTCACTGTTCACAACATATAGAGCTGATAGATCAATAATAAACTCAACACTTAAATGTTAACTGTAGCGTGAAGTGTGAGCTTTTTTTGTTTGAACTTCATTTGGATTGTAGTGGGTGTTAAATCATGGTGTGAAAATTGTGTTTACTAAGAAGCAGAAGTCTGACCCATTTTATATTTAAACGGAGAGGATTTTGGAGAGTCAGCAGAACCGATTGCTGCTTTATTAAGTGCCTGGTATAATTAACTACAGCTTTTAGCTCATGAGAAGCAGCACATGAAAGGTCATTCTGCCTTGTATTATACCCATCTGCTGTTTATTGTTGATTTGCAGTGACACTTGAAAACAAAGCAGACAGAGTGACAGATGTGGATAAAGATGATTTGCATGGGCACATCAGATGAGAACAATTTATGGTTTCGACTGTTTGCTTTGGGATTTATGCTTGATTGTTTCCTTTGGATAATAGAGTGAGCTTTTATTGGAAGTGAATAATTGAGTCTATGTTGTTGACTCTCTCTCTCTCTCTCTCTCTCTCTCTCTCTCTCTCTCTCTCTCTGCAAGGCCTTGAGATTCTCACAACAAAATGTATTTTCTGTTTTGTTTGTTTGTTAGCAAGGCTGCACAATACCGGGAATAATATTATTATTTTTATAAAAAACGTTATCAATATTTTAGCAGTATTGTGATAATGGCAAGACTTAAATAATGGTCCATTAGTTAATTTAAATTATTGTATTTATTACTATTAGTAATACATTTATTATGGTATTTATTAATGTTTGCTAATGTTAGTTTATGTTATTTAAAGTTAAATAAAGTTAGTTCAGGTGACAGGGTGGCACAATGGGCACTGGTTCGAGTCCTAGATTATTCATACTCAGTTAATGTTAGTAAATATATTAACTAGCATTATCTCATGGACCATTACTCTAAAATGTTACAGTGATAACAATGTTTGCTGCAATAAAAAATTCCTTAGAAAATTTGTATTTTTATTTATTTATTTATTTATTTATTTATTTATTTATTTATTTATTTATTTATTTATTTATTTATTTATTTATTTATTTATTTTAAACAAAAATCATTTATGATCAAATTAATATAAACAGGTAATAGATGCTTTTTTTCTGAGCTTATTAAGTAATTCAGGCTATAAAACAGACTTAATTTCAAACAGTTCAAGGAAATGGGAACTCATTTAATAAGGTTAACTAGGCAAGTTAGTTTTATTAAGTCATTTGACAACGGGTTTCTGAAGCCAATCGAAAAACAGCAACAACTTAATATGGATCTTAAAAAAAAAAAAAAAAAAAAAAAAAAAAATATATATATATATATATATATATATATATATATATATATATATATATATATATATATATATATATATATATATATATATATATATTGACCTTAAATATTGTTTTTAAAAAAATAAAAAAACTCCTTATATTCTAACCGACAAACCCCACTGTAAACAATGCTGGGTTCCACACAATTGTTTTTGTGTTAGTGCAACATGAAGGATTTAAGTTAACTTAATAGTTTTTATTAGTTTTTAATGGAACTTGATGCTTGTGAATGTTGTAGCAATTACATTGTTTAGCCAACGGGTGGTGACAAACAACCTTCAAAATTACAGTCACTGAAAAGTTTTCAAAACTGATCCACCTATAATGAAACATGAAGTTTTATGTGTGAATTGTTGAATCATTAATTGAAAGTAATTATATGTTATCCTGTACAAGATGTTAGATTTCTATATATTTCTTTAGTATTATCAGCAACCGTAGCAAAGATTATTTTTCGTACTGAATATTTTCCTTTTTTCAGCTGACTCTATCTTGATTTTTATTTTTATTAAAATTACAGGTTCTAAGTTCTGTATGTAAAACCAATGTTTTTTTTTTTTTGCAGTGATATTGTTTGTATAAATGGAAAGCAAATTACATTTGTCTCCTCCCTTTTTTGCTGATATGAAAAATGGTCCGATCCGTGACTAAAAAACCGTAGTGTGATCCGAACCGTGAGATTTGTGATCCGTTACACCACTACTAAACATAGTCGTCTTAGCTGAAACAAGGCTAAATTTGGCCTGTCATTAGACATCTAAAAAATAGGCCAAAACTAGACCAGTCAACTAAACAGAAATGAATGAGTACACATATAAAGTCTGTATAATCTGTCTACTTGATGACTATAAGTTCATTCCTGTTGTCCCAACACAAATCGATTGTGTTGAACCCAGCATTTTTTAAAGTGTAGTCTGTTTTTTTTGTTGTTGTCTTTTGGTCTTGTCTGTTCTAGTTCACTTGTCTATTTAGTGTTTGTTTGTAGCTACTACTTTCTTTTGTTTGTTTCTAGCGTTTACTTAATTTTGTGTTCTAATCTTTATTTTACTTTTACCCTTAGAACCATTGTTCCATTTTTCTGTCAGTCCCAGTCTTCCTAGTAGTTGATTATTAGTTGTTTGATTTGTTTAATTACTCTCTTTAAGATTCTAGAAGTCTTTATTTCAGTTTTGTTTTATCAGATTGCTCAAGTCTGTCTTTCTCTAGTTTTATTATTTTATTGTATATTATTGCTGCCTGTGTGCTGTCCTGTCTTATAATTTTCCAGTCCTATCCCTTGTCCTGACCTCCCTGGTCTCCCAATCTGGAGTTTACATGGCCTGCTCCAGGATCTAGCTCTGGTTTTGACCACTGTTGCTCCTACTCCTGGCTGGCTGTTCATTTTAGTACCATCTTGTCACTACCGCTGGCTTCCCTGTGTTGTTGCCCCTACCGTTTGGACCTTATCATCCTCTTGTGTGTCTACTTGTGCCTTATTCTGTCAATAAATCCCTTTGAATAGTTCATTGCTACAACTGGGTCTGTTTTCTTGCAATCACCCGTGACAAATGCTCACTCAAAAACCTTTGCTTATTGTTACTATTTAAAATGAGCTGAATCAACACAATTCTTGAGGTTTTTTTTGTGTGGACAACTTAATTGTTTTATTTTCAATCCACTTAAATTTGTAAAGCAATTAATTTAATCAATTTGTGCTGGGACCACATGAGCTCAGCATTTATTTAAAGTGCTGGATATTGCTCTGTATCATCATCATGTACTCCCTTTCTAGGTGATGAAATGAGCGTGATGCAAGCTGTACTGCATGAGTGTCACTTCAAAGTCACCCGAAACCCTTCGCAACTAACAAGCCTCTGAAACGCATGTTGGTTTTCATACAAAACTTGTTAACCGCTAAACAAGAAAACACATAGAGGATGATCCGAACACTGTTTGCAATGAGATTTGTCTCAGATCAACGCAAGAGCTTCCCCGTCTGTCATGTTTGGCCTAAATTATGCATCTGCTCAATATGCTAATCAGCTGTAAAACCCGGTTGTCTGTGCGTTCCCCTGACACAGACGTGTGTCGTTGTAAGTCATGCTGTTTGCAAACACATCTGAAAATGATTCTCGCTGCCCTTTCATGTTGAATACCAACTAATGAATCGGTTTGGACAGCTTTATCCGCGCTTTCACAAATAGTGCATGCAGATGAGCTGTAAATGCCAGCAAGTCATATTAGCTGAATTATTCATCGCATTTGTTGGTGGGTCGCCATGGCTCAATGCTGAAGCAGCAGATTAGTCAGATGCACAAAATGCATTGTTCAGGATATTGATTTCCAATCGCTGTTTTTTTTCCTGTAGCAGTGGCCTAGATATTCAGTAATGCTGGCTAATAATGACTCGCTATTGTTCCGGTTCAGAATCATCCTCCGTTAGAGTCACTGATTTATTTGCGCAGGGTGGAAATGACCTCAACTGCTGATGTAATGATGCTGCGTATGATTTTAGAAATGACCTCATCGTTCATTAATCATTAGTTCATGATACAGTTGTTAATGCTGTAACTGCATTAGTGGTGAGTTACAGTAGCATTGTGGCAGTCGCTTGAGCACAAGCAGACAACAGTGGCATTTACTTTTGTCAAATTTAAAGGGGTAGTTCACCAAAATGCAAATCAACTCACTATTTATTCACTTTCAACTGATTCCAAACCTTTATTTTTTCTTTATTCTGCTGAACACTAAAGTAGGTGTTGTGAAGAGAACAGAAAATCTATAACCATTGATTTTTAAAACAAATACTATGGAAGTGAATGGTTACAGGTTTTCAGCTTTTTTCTAAGTATTTTCTTTCATGTTCAAAAGAAAAAAAAAAAAAAAAAAGAAAATCAAACATGTTTGGAACCAGTAAAAGGTGAGTAAAGTAAATGATGACAGTATTTTCAGTTTTAGGAGAACTATCCTTTTAAATAATTGATTTTCAAAAGATTATGGATTATACAGTTGAAGTCTGAATTATTAGCCCACTTAGATTTTTTCTCACTCTCTCTTTTTTAATATTTCCCAAATGATGTTCAACAGGGCAAGGAAATTTTCACAGTATGTCTGATAATATTTTTTCTTCTGGAGAAAGTTGTATTTGTTTTATTTCGGCTAGAATAAAAGCAGCTTTTAATTTTTTTTTTTAATCCATGTTTAGGACAAAATTATTAGCCCCTTTAAGCTGTTTTCCGATAGTCTACAGAACAAACCATCGTTATACAATAACTTGCCTAATTACCCTAACCTGCCTAGTTAACCTAATTAACCTAGTTGAGTGTCTTGAAAAAAAATATCTAGTCAAATATTATTTACTGTCATCATGGCAAAGATAAAATTAAAAAAAAGTTATTAGAAATGAGTTATTAAAACTATTGTTTAGAAATGTGTTGAAAAAAAAAACTTCTCTCCGTTAAACAGAAAATGGGGAAAAAACACACAAGACGCTAATAATTCAGGAGGGCTAATAATTTATTTGTTTTTAATTTATAAGTTTTTGACAAGCAATGACACAGGCTTCTCCCAAAAGATAATTAGACGATGTAAAAGAAATGTACATTATTATAGTGAAAAATGATTTCTCAGCTTTTATTTGGATTTGAACAATAACTGTAAGTCAGAATTTGCCAGCATGAACAATTTGAGGCTTGACTGTACTGTATTGTATATGTATTAACACTGTATTGAGGTGTTCTAATGAGAGCCAAATATTGTTATGCCATATGCAGAAGCAAAAATAGCAGAGTGAAATATGAGATTTGCAGTATTATTCTCCATATTATTCTCCAAATATACATTTTTCTGTGGGAGATGTTCTCCACACTGGGAGAACATGCAAACTCCACACAGAAATGCCAACTGGCCCAGCTGGGACTCGAACTAGAAACCTTCTTGCTGTGAGGTGACAGTGCTAACCCTTGAGCCACCGTGACGCCCTATTGCAATATATATATATCCAGGAAAACTAAATATCGTAATGTCCAATTTTTCCAATATCATGCAACCCTAGTGCACTCAAAATACAGCATTTGCTGTTTTTTCAAACTACTTACACTACTACATGCTCTGGCGGAATGGTTTGAAAGTCTGTCCCTTAAAAACAGGAATAGACTGAGCCAAGTTGTTAGGTGGTCAAGCAGGTTGATTGGTGAATCACAGCTGCGTATTAATTCCCTGTATAGTAGGAAGACTCCCCTGGGGTCAAAGGTATCAGATGCTTTTTAGTAGGACAAAAAGTTACAGGAATAGCTTTGTCCCATCATCTATTGTCATTCTGAATAAATTGTAATCTTTTATAAGGTACTTTTGTATGTGTATATGTGGGTATGTAAATGTGTGATTTAATTGTTTGTATCAAATGCCGAACTTTGCTGCAAAAAGAATCGACCTACGGGTTTCAATAAAGCCAACTCAACTCAACTTATTCATAATGAGCTGAAACAACACAATTCTTGATTCTTGATTCTTGGTTATTTTGGGGACAACTTAATTTCTTTATGTTCCATTTACTTTAATTTGTAAAAACTAACAAGTTAAATTGATTCCTTCATGTTGCCCCAACACAATTTCAGGATCACAAGTGATCTAACCATCATAGATCGCTGGAGAACATTCACATTGCATAGAACTACAAATCCGCCATTAAATGGACTACAAGATCCAGTCATGCACCACTCACACACCTGGCCCAGATCCCCATGATTGCAGACAGACACAGCTGAAGCTACTCGTGAACTGATTACATGGAGTATAAAGTCAGTACACAAACACACACAAGCTGCTGAGTCTTGTAAACTGTATGGTGAACATTGCGACGGGTTTTCCCTTGCCTTGTCCTGCCGTGTTTTTGACCCTCGCCTTGTTTTGTTTGTTTATTCCTGTCTACTGCCTGCCTTTTGACCATCTGCCTGTTTATTTGACTACGACTCTAGATTGCCCGTCTACGTTTGCTGCGGTGTTGACTGTTGCTTGCCTGATTATTCATTTAATCAACCTGTGTTTGGATCCTCAACTTCATAGCCTCACTTCACCTTACACACTAATTGATTGTGTGGAACCAAGCATTTTTTTTACAGTGTGTGTATTGTTTCTTAAACTAAAGTGTTACCCTTGTTTGTTTTTTAATCCCATTCTCATTTTTTTGTTTCTTTTTTCTAAACAGATAAACCAAAAGTCCCCATCCTCAGGATCCTATTACATTTCACCATGAACGTTGTCATATCACCAAATGCCAGTGAGGCTTCGTCCCCTATGATAACTGCAGTGACCCCAACCCTGGAACCGGGCCCTGATAAACATGATGATCCAGACGTGTGTGAACCCAGCGTTAGCGCTGATGGGTCGACCCAGAAACAAGATCCCTACCGCAGGTTCCAGAAACCTCCGCCTCTCCACACTGGGGCCGACTGGAAGGTGGTTCTCCATCTGCCGGAGATCGAGACCTGGCTGAGGACCACCACGGAGAGGGTCCGAGATCTCACACACTCTGTGCAGCAGGACAGCAGCAATAGACATGTGGATGTGCATCTGGTGCAACTCAAGGTAAGAATGCTTTAATACTCAATCCTGATTGGTCAGTTGTAGCATTGAGGTCTGAGATATTTTTGTGATGCTGTATTTAGGTTTGTTCACGGAAACACACCAGTGCTATAAATGTTGTTCAAAAGTTTAGTGTTGAAATAAAAATTGAATTAAGTGAAGTTTATTCATAAACTATTTTAGAGATGATCACATACCCGCATTATTCAATTCATGATTCACCAATCAGACGATTCCTAAGGCTCTATAAATACCCTAAGTTTCATATAACAGCCATCTTTGTTTTGAAGAATCCCCCTTCCACTTCTACTCCTCCTCCTTTCCTAGATGGGTGACATGGTGACTCAGTGGTTAACACTGTTGCCTCACAGCATGAACGTCACTGGATCTAATCCTTACCAAGCCAGCCGACATTTCCGCGCAGAGTTTACATGTTCTCCATATGCTCACGTGGGTTCCCCGGTTTCCTACCACCATCCAAAAACATGCAACTTAAGTTAATTGACTAATCCAAATCAGCACCATAGACATGCTCCTAGTAAGAAGTTATCCCTTAAGGGCAATCACTATCTGTTTATTAGCTACTACAGCAGAGGAGTTCTCAAGACCTACCTGAGCTCAAACTCCCTTCTCGCCTTGCAAATGGGAGGGAGCCCCGGGCTCGAGTATCTTATGAGCTCAGGGCCCTCTCCAGGGACAGCATGCCAAACAAGCTTTAGTATCAATCATCAGCTAGTGTGAATCCTTAAAACCTTTTTCATGATTTATTAGGTATAGGTTTGAGCAAAATGTTTATATTTGTTTTAATTTATAAAGATTTCCTAATATTTCTAAAAAAAAAAGAATAAAAATACTGTCATTTTGGAGCTTTCTGTTTTTCTGATTATTACAATGATCAGTGTAACTAATCTTTTATTTGTTGTAATTAAAATCACCTAAAAAACTTAAACTCATAACTTTTAAAATGAGGATTAACATGTGTGGAAATAGCACATCATTGTTATTTTAAAAATATCTTTATACATACAACACTTTAATTTAAACAATTGATGATCTGTAATCCGTCATGTACAGAATAAAACAAAAAATGTGACTCTGGACAAGAAAAAACAGTCATGTCTATTTTATTTAGATAAATTCATGAATTCTGATTGTTTTCCTCAAACACGCATCAAAGTAAAAGCAGCGATCCAGAGAGTTTTGTGATTTTTTTAGCCCCCTTGTTTATTTTTTTCCCTATTTCTGTTTAATTGAGAGAAGATTTTTTTTCAACACATTTCTAAACATAATAGTTTTAATAACTCAACTCTAATAACTGATTTATTTCATCTTTGCCATGTTGACAGTAAATAATATTTGACTAGATATTTTTCAAGACACTTCTATACAGCTTAAAGTGACATTTAAATGCTTTAAAGATACAGCTTAAAGGGGCTAATAATTTTGACCTTAAAATGTTTAAAAAAATGTAAAACTGCTTTTATCCTAGGGGAAATAAAACAAATAAGACTTTCTCCAGAAGAAAAAATACTATCTGTGAAAATATCCTTGCTCCGTTTAACATCATGTGGGAAATATTTAAAAAAGAATAAATAAAAAAAAATCAAAGGGGGGCTAATAATTTTGACTTCAGCTGTATATACTGTATGCTATATGCCTAAAATCCAGTCTTTTATAGTGGGATCATAAACAGCACTGCAGTAATTCATCTTTGGTGTGTAGATTGAGGGACCGCTATAAACCATAATAGATGTGCGAGTTGTAGATTAGCTGGAGCAAATGTGGATCAATCATTGAGAGGATCAGAGGTCCTAAATATGTATTGATTCCCATAAATACATGCATTGTACTGTACTGTATGTCTAGGTAAATTATCTTATGCCTGACAGAAATGCAAACTCATTTATTTGAAAATGTATTCATTTCGTACATAACTTAATCTCTCTTTACAATTGACATTAACATAACTTTTAAAACCTTTCTGTTTGCGTTAAAGCATTTCTCACCAGTATCCTGTGGGAAGACAAACCAAAAAGACCACTCTATTATTTTTGATGAATGTTTTTATTTATTTTTACAAATTGTAAATAAATTAAAACCTCAGTGGTTAGCACTGTTGCCTTACAGCAAGAAGATCGCTGGTTTCAGTCCCGGCTGGGTCAGATGGCATTTCAGCAGCGGATGCCCTTCCAGCTGCAACCTAACTCTGGAAAACACCCATACACACTTGCATTCACACAAATACACTACGGCCAATTTAGTTTATCCAATTCACCTATAGCAGATGTCTTTGGACTGTGGAGGAAACCGGAGCACCCATTGGAAACCCATACAAACACGGGGAGAACATGCAAACTCCACTCAGAAACGCCAAATGACTTAGCCGAGGCTCGAACCAGTGACCTTCTTGATGTGAGGCGATCATGCTACCCACTGCGCCACTATGCTGCCCCTCAGATTCATTTTAATTGTTTTACTTTGATTTTACATTCATGTATTAGCTTTTCATAAACTCACACATCACACTTTGTGAAAGCCTGGTCTAACACACTGTAACCGTACTCCACATCAGCAAGTGTTGATACAAGGATGATAAGATTACAGTGAGAGTTTCAGGGTTTCGCTCTTAGCTAAGCAGCTAAGTCTTTCTGCTTTGCTTTCATATGGATCGAGACACGATTACATAACACAGTTTGAAAGAGTGAGGTTTCAATAAGACTGTTTTTCCGGTGTGTTCCCATTTTATCTTCTGGGTCTAAAGATTTAATGAGAACCATTCAGAAGACCTTAAGGAGCACTCTACTTTTTGGGAAATAGGCTCATTTTACAACTACCCCACAATTGAGCATTACCATTTTTTTATCCATTCAGTTGGTCTTTGGGTCTGACAAGAGCACTTTTAGCTTAGCTTAGTTTAGCTTAGCATAAATTTTTAAATCAAAAATGACCAAACGTTTAGATATTTTAATATTCAAAGCGTGACTCTTCTGTAGTTTCATTGTGTACTAAGAATAAATATTTATTTATTTGATAGCAGCATGGTGGCTCAGTGGTTAGCACTATTGCGTAACAGCAAGAAGGTCACTGGTTCGAGTCCCGACTGGGCCAGTGTGCATTTCTGTGTGGAGTTTGCATGTTCTTCCCATGTTGGCATGGGTTTCCTCCAGGTGCTCCGGTTTTCCCTACAGTCCAAAGACATGCACTATAGGTGAATTAAATAAACTAAATTAGCCGTAGTGTATGGGTGTGAACGAGTGTTTATAGGTGTTTCATAGTACTGGGTAGCAGCTGGAAGGGCATCCGCTGTGCAAAAAATATGCCGGAATAGTTGGCGATTCCTTCCGCTGTGGCGAACCCTTATAAATGAAGGAACTAAGCTGAACGAAAATGAATGAATATTATGCCAAAATGAGAGTATAGTTTCAAGCCATACCAGTGAACAGTGGGATGTGAAAATAACCCACATAGCAAAATTTCTCTGGCCCAGCTCTGGCCCACACAATCAGGTTTTGCTTGGCCCACATGCCGCAGTGAATTACGGTACATGACTGGACCAAATCTGGCTTCTAGACAAGGGCCAAACACAGACCATATCTGGGCCAAGTCTCAGCCAAGTTAATAACTCATAACTGGGCCTGAACTGGGCCAGATAGGTTGGTGTGTCACGATTGCAATGAAATTGATAAACCCATGAAGCATTGCGCTTTAGGCACACTATGGGCCTTGTTTTTTCTCAGTGACCTGATTGGTAGAATTGATTTATTTAATCAAAAATTATTTTAATGTATTTTAAATGTGGGTCAAGACTGGCCAAACTCACGTGGCCCACAATCAATTTTTTAAATCTGGGCCAAATACTACGTTTTACATCTGGCCCAAATCTTGTGTGCCGCATTATAGACGGTGCCACCTCTGCTAAACCCTGGCCATGGTTGGCCCACATGCTGTATGTCAGTGCCGGATGAATGCCTGCTGTCCCAGCTTAATGCCAAATCTGGGCCAGAATTCTTTGCTACTAGGGAAGGGACAACCTCCCTCCCCGCCTATCTAATTGCCTAAATAGACCCAGCAGGCACAGGACATCAACATAACGTCATATTAACGTTGTACATTATGTGGAATTGATGTTGGGATTGACGTTGATGTTGCATTTTTTTGGAAATGAAAATCGGGTTGACCATCATGCCAACGTCAGGTCGACGTCAACGTCCAACCTAAAATCAACCAAATATCAACGTCTAATGATGTTCTAGCTTGATGTTGTGTGGACGTTACCACTATGACGTCTATCAGATGTTAGATTTTAGTTGCCAGACCTGATGAATAACTATCTGTATTTGATGTTGGTTTAAGATGTTGACTCGACATTGAATTTTGATCACTTTTCAACATTATCCTTAGACATTGGCTAAACATTGAATTTTGGTCATCTGACGTCACAACCTAAATCTAACCTAGTAGTAATGTCTTATGATGTTGTGTGCCTGCTGGGAAATGAAAGCAAAATTCTCTTAAACAGCCCTTCACATTTAAGAGCAAGGGGCGTATGCTGGTGGTTTAGCAGTTCTATCTGTAAAGTGAGGATTTTTGATAATGTTTATTGCCGCCCTTCATAGAAAGATTAAAAATACGAGAAAATCCCAGGAATTGATCGATATTGATCTAGAAAATAGCAACTTTTCATATTACGTCAGTCTTTGTACACATTAAAAGAGTATCAAAAGTCTTTAGAATTTTTTTGAGCTAATGGTCTAATCCAATTCAAAGATTTATGCTAAGCTAAGCTAAAAGTGCTCCCGCCAAACCAGGAGAACAGCTGAATGGATTCAAAAATGCTTAAACTGTTGTAAAATAAGCATTTGCCAAAGAAAAAAAGTGCAGTGTTGCTTTCATCAGCCACTCAACCTCTTTCATAAGACAGTCAGTAGATCCGCTTCATCATATCTGCTCACATCATCATGACAGGCATTCACAGAAACAGAGCAATGCTTTCGAAAACCCAGAGAGAGTCATTTAACTTAAAAAAGCAACTGACTTCAGCTTTGAATAAGTGAAAGGGAAACCGTCTGCGTCATCGTCAGTGCATTATTGATGTGTTACGGGAATCTCTGCTTTAGCCGAACGTCAGGAATGTGACCTGCTGGTTTCCTCTTTTCCTCCAGCACTGCGTTCGTCCATTTGTCTGCTGCTCTTGTTGTTAAATAACACACTGCAGTCTTTGGTGTCACAGCATTTTACAGCCGGCCTGAGAAGCTGCTGCCGTTCCTCTTAATAAATCATGGCCGAGGCTTTTAGAAGAAGTGAGTGTGAGTCTGTGTGTGAATGTGTGTGTGTGTGCATGTGTGTGTGCACACATGTCTGTAAAATAATCTGCCAATGGGTTAAGCACAACAGTCTTACGTCAAAACGAAAAGCAAGATTATTTTGCTTACCCCATTGGCAGATTATTTTGCTTGTTTTAAGGATAACGTCCTTCATTTTCGCATATTTTTTCTTAAAAACAAGACAATATTTTTTGCTTGTCTAGAAAATGCTTCTTGATTTAGTCGTTTTCAGATATTTGGACTAGAAACAAGACAAAAACTAAGTAAAAAAAAACTCGAGTATATAGATTTTATTGTAAGTGGTGCACATCTTTTTTTTTTTTAGTAATATTTCAGACGGTTTCTCTTCCTTGGTTGCTTGAACACCCTTTTCCTCCTTGTTTTGTGGACAGTTATAAAACTAACTCTCTGTCTGTTGATGCTTCTGTGTGGTTGTTGTGAAGAATTCAGTGCTTCTTGCTGAATCCAGTGTTTTTTCGAGGAGTGACTGAAGTCTTTGTGTTCGGGATCAGCAGACAATGAGTCAGTGCGGGCAACAAATCTAGTTCTCCATGAGAGTCAGCACAGACTGATACTTCTGCAGGAGGTTTAATACTGATGACAGACACCACTGATTCTTCAGCATGTGTGATGATTTCATAGATTTTTAAATGTATATTTTCCATAGGATGCTTTGCAATACTGTATTTGTGCATATACATTAGACTAGTCGGCCAAAAGCCAAAACAGAGTATACCAAACCCAATATGTTGAGGGAAAATATAAAATAAAATTGTAATAAATATAATAAAATCAAGAGATGCATTTATTTAATAGTTTTATTCATTCATTCAGTCCTTCATTTGTTTTCTTTTCAGCTTAGTCCCTTTATTAATCTAGGATCGCCTCAGCGGAATGAACCACCAACTTACCCAGTGTATGTTTTACGCAGCGGATGCCCTTCCAGCCACAACCCATCACTGGGAAACGTCCATACACACTCATTCACACACATACACTATAGACAATTTAGCTTTACTCAATTCACCTGTACCAAATGTTTTTGGACCTTTGGGGGAAATAAGAGCACCCGGAGGAAACCCACAGCAACACACGGAGAACATGCAAACTCCACACAGAAACGCCCACTGACCCATCCGAGGCTTGAATCAGCAACTTTCTTGCTGTGAGGTGACAGTGCTACCCACTGCACCACAGTGCAGCCATATTATTATTATTATTATAATTATTATTATTATTATTATTATTATTATTATTGTTACATGTGTGATGATTTCACAGATTTCACCTTTTTAATTCATATTTTCCATAGGAGGATATACAAAATAATAATAATAATTCATAAAAAACAACAACAACTTAAGATCACAGTTAATAAAAATTGTTTACCAAAATTAACATGTAGAGGAAAATATAAAATAAAATTGTAATGAACAGATAAAATCAAAAGAAACATAAAAACAATATTATAGTTATTTTTGTTTGTGTGTATATATATATATATATATATATATATATATATATATATATATATATATATATATATATATATATATATATAAATATTAAATCCTTCTATTCCTAATGTTCGGTGACCAAACTCTTATTTTGATATAACTGTTAAATAAAACAGCTTTTTTTTTCTTTAAATGCACCAAAATATATTGGTTATATTCACTGAGAGATGGAGAACAATATTCATTTTTAAAAGGGGGCGTACTCATTTATACTAAGCACTGTAAGTGCAAGGAAATGTATCATGTCTATATAATCACAAGCTTCCAGGAGGAAATGGATTAAAGGGTTTTAATTATCTCATTTTGAGGCATTTTCAGATGACAAAAAACATCTTTTATCTAATTATATGCCTAATTATATTTCTCTTAAAACACTCATTGTTCAGGATTTAGTGGCATGTTGTTTATATACTGGCTTTGAATTTCAAGTATACAGCGCCATCATGTGGAGAAGATCTACACTGCCATTCAGGAGTTTGGGATCAGTAAAAAAATAATACATTTATTTTACAGAGATGCATTCATTCATTCATTGATTTTTCTTCAGCTTAGTTTCTTTATTTATCAGGGGTTGTCACAGTGGAATGAACCGCCAACTCATGTAGCTTATGTTTTACTCAGCGGATGCCCTTCTAGCCACAAACCAGCACTGGGAAACACCCATACACTCTCACATTTACACACATACTATACAGCCAATTTAGTTTATTTAAATCACCTGTAGCACATGTGTTTGGACTGTGGGGAAATCCACGGCAACACGAGGAGAACATGCAAACTTCACACAGAAATGTCAACTAACCCAGCTGGGGCTCGAACCAGCGACCTTCTTGCTGTGAGGCGACAGTGCTAACCGCTGAGCCAGAATTATTAACCCCCCTGAATTATTAGACCCCTTGTTTATTTTCTTTCCCCCAATTTCTCTTTAATGGAGAGAAGATTTTTTCAACACATTTCTAAACATAATAGTTTTGATTACTCATTTCTAATAACTGATTTATTTTATCTTTGCCATGATGACAGTAAATTATATTTGACTGGATTTTTTTCAAGACACTTCTACACAGCTTAAAGTCACTTTTTAAGGCTTAACTAGGTTAATTAGGTGAACTAGGCAGGTTAGGGTAATTAGGCAAGTTATTGTATAACAATGGTTTGTTCTGTAGACTATCGAAAAACAATATAGCTTAAAGGGGCTAATAATATTGTCCTTAAACTGGGTTTTAAAAATTAATAACTGCTTTTATTCTAGCCGAAATAAAACAAATAAGACTTTCTCCAGAAGAAAAAAAATATTATCAGACATACTGTGAAAATTTCCTTGCTCTGTTTAACATCATTTGGGAAATATTTAAAACAGAAAAAAGCATTCAAAGAGGTGCTAATAATTTTGACTTCAACTGTATATTATGTCAAAACATAATAAAACTTTTATTTTAGATGCAATTAGTTGCATTCAATCTTTGGCCCAGCACTACTAAAGAGACTTAAAAATGTGTATTTTTCTAGTTGATTGTAATTTAATTATGAGTTATAGTTCACTTATATGCTGAAATTAATTGTAAATGTTTTACACATTGGAATACAAAACTGATGATTCATATCACAAGTTTTTATGATCAAAACGTTCATGATTTTTCAATTTAGCAGCTCTCTTTAGATATTTTGTGTATCTGTAATGTAGCATTATATTAATAACATTCTTTTTTTTTTGGCTTAGTCCTTTTATTTATCAGGGGTTGCCACAGCGAAATTAACCACCAACTTATCCAGCATATGTTTTACTCAGTGGATGCTCTTCCAGCTGAGGAAACCCACACCAACATGGAGAAAACATGCAAACTTCACAAACTGGCCCAGCCGGGACTCGAACCAGCATCCTTCTTGCTGTGCTTGTGACAGTGCTAACCACTAAGCCACTGTTTCCCCCTTAATAATAACAAATAACTATTTTAAACAACGGCACAATTGTTAGAAATAAGTAGGACTTTATTTGTAATATTTACAAACATTGCTGTTGACCTACTGCTGACCAAAAGATGGCGACACTAACATGTAACCATTAGAGAACATGAAATGTTGGATGGATGAATAGACGGATGGATGTAAAGATATTGTAGCTAGATGTTTGCAATAGCAGTTGGGTGCAGTATGTAGAGTCTGGACGCACTAATGGAGATCAGCACACAGCTGTGATGTCCACATTCCCCAGTGAGACGAGCCCACAGAACAATGTCTGCAGCGCAGCAGTAATGCAGACACACCCTTATTCCACTGATCACTTGCTCACACACATTCAGTGGCTCTGATAGCATGTCATGCAATTTTACCAGTTGTCAGGGCACTGGGTGTTTTATACAGACACACGCACACACACACACACACACACACACACACACACACACACACACACACACACACACACACACACACACACACACACACACACACACACACAGAGATATCCTTATGGGGACTTGAAATATGATTTTTTATAAACTGTATACCAATACCCCAAAACTCAACCCTCACAGGAAACCATCTGCATTTTCACATCTTTCAAAATACGTCATTCTGTTTAATTTATGAGTCATGGGGAACAATGTGTCTGTCCGAACCAGAGCCCTTCTCGCTGTGTCGGTCCTCCGAGTGTCTGTGAATCTACAATTAATAAATTAGGTTCGATCAAGCCTAAAGTCCACCGTCACGTAAAAAATCTTGGAGTTACTTTTGACACTGAGTTAAAGTTCGACAAGCAAATAAGCTAAATTGAAGCCTTTTCTTTCTTTTAAAGAGCTGGAAACTGTCATTAATGTTTTTATTATGTCCAGACTGGACTACTTTAACTCTTTGTATTCAGGAGTTTTACAGGCATCAATAGCACGCCTGCAGCTGGTTCAAAATAAAGCTGCTAGGCTTTTAACTGGGACAAAACATTTTTCTAGTATCTCACCAGTTTTATCATCTCTTCACTGGCTCCCAGTCCAATTTAGAATTCAATATAAGTTATTGCTACTTGTTTTTAAAAGTTTGACTGGTCTGGCACCTATGTACATCTCTGAGCTTCTTCACTGGCACACTTCATTGAGGCCAATCAGGTCCGAAAACCGTTTCAGCTAGTTGTCCCCAAAACACGGTTGAAATCAAGAGGTGACAGGGCTTCTTCTGCTGCAGCCCCCCGACTGTAGAATTTACAGATCCGGTCATGTTCTTCACTTGGTGCTTTTAAGTCTCATCTAAAAAATCACCTTCTGTCTCTTGCCTTTAATTGTAATTAATTCATTTTAATCTGCTTTATAAATTTTGCTTAATTTTGTATATATAGGTATAGATTGTGTATGTTGGTCATTTTGTAAAGCACTTTGGTCAACATCTGTTGTTTTTAAATGTGCTCTATAAATAAAGCAAACAAACAAACAAATAAACAAACAATTTATGAGTCATGGGGAACAAAAAAGTCCCTAAAATATCAAAATGCACTGGTATTGCTATTCTTGTAGGCACATTTGGTCCACACGGCGTCAGGAATATAAGGTACACACACACATATTCTCATAGACACTCCCATGTTTCTCATGTATGTATTTTTACACAGACCGTGTGGTGTCTTACTGTATATAGAGTGATGTAATCTCAATGACAAGGAGAATCCAGAGTATTCAGTCTGAATTACAGAGAGAGAGAGAGAGAGAGAGAGTATAGACTGAAAGCTCTGTGTGTATTTGCAGATGTGCTAAATTCTTCAAACTTTGGAGCATTTGCATGGAGTTCAAACGTTTATTTATATTTTTGCTTTATTACGGCTGCAGTTATTTGTTCAAAAATACATTTATAACATAAATAAGTACTGGCAATAATATAAATAATTTAAATAACATAAATAACTGTGTGGAGTTTGCATGTTCTCCCCGTGTTGGAGTGGGTTTCCTCTGGGTGCTCGGGTTTCCTTCAGTCCAAAGAAATGCGCTAAAGGAGAATTGAATTAACTAAATTGGCCGCAGTGTATGTGTGTAAATGAGTCTGTATGGGTGTTTCTCAGTACTGGGTTGCAGCTGGAAGGGCATCCGCAGTGTAAAACATATGCTAGATAAGTTGGCGCTTCATTCCGCTGTGGCGACCACTGATGAATAAAGGGAATAAGCCTAAGGAAAATGAATGAATGAATGAATATTATAAATGCCATTTGCTATTACATTTGATCAGTTTAATGTTTTTATTCTTCTAAACTGGAGTAGTTTAATAGTACCATATCTCTGTATTTACATTAGCAAGGCATTTTATTATCATTATGTACATGATTTTGTGATGTACTGTATTAGTACCTAGAAGCTTGCAGTTTTCTAGTTGTGCATGCTTAAAAGGCATAGTTCACCCAGAAATAATACTCCTTATTTACTCACCCTCAAGAGGTTTTACACCTTTAGGATTGTATTTTTGCTTCTGTTGAAGACAAAAGAAGATATTTAGAAAAATGTTAGAAACCTGTAACCATTGAATTTAGTATGAAAATACTATCAAAGTCAAAGGTTACCGAATCCGATTGCAAACACAATTCAAAATAATTAATATGGTGTTCAACAGAGTTGGGGAAAATTACTTTGGAAAGTAATGCATTAAAATATTGATTTACCCCCCCCCCCCCCCCCCCTCAAAAAAAAAAAAAAAAACTAGTTGCGTTACTTGCTTTTATACCACATAATGCATTACTATATACTACTAAGTAAATTGTTAATTACTTTTTCTTACCTGACTGAGGCTTGATCTATTTCAGAACTTGCAGGTTGTTGTTTTTTTTAATTAGAAGGGGGCCTGCAATTAACAACACACTGTATAACCTTTATTTACTTAGAAAAATCTATTACAATTATTATTATTATTATTATTAATATTATTATTATTATTATTATTATTATTATTAAATCCTTATGTTTTATTTGTTTTTATTTTGTTTTTTTAAGTTATTATTATTATTATTATTAATATTATTATTATTATTATTATTATTATTATTATTATTATTATTATTATTACATATTTATGTTTTCATTGTTTTTTTGTGTTTTTTTTTGTTAGTATAATCAAATATTTATGTTTTAATTTAGTGTTTTTAGGTTAATATTATTACTTATTATTATATTACCATTATTATAACAATGACAGAATTTAAATGTTTGGGTGATCTATCCTTTAAGTATGCGTATCTTTAACTCCGCACTTTGCATAGGCTATAACACACTTTGACTGTACATTTTAATGTAGTAGCTTTGTAGACATTATAATGTCGATATGACCCCAATTATAATGTATAAGATATGACCCCAAAGTCTTCAGTTACCCCTCAAAATCTCATGTAAACATGTAAAAATGTTAAAAGAAAAAGTAAGTCTCATTACCTAAAAAAAACCTTAAATATTATTACTTTATTATATTTTTAAATGAATGCATTACTTCACTTGTTACTCATAAAAGTATTATTACGTATCTTGCTTACTTGTTAAGCATAACCCCCAACACTAGTACAGAAATAAAGTAAAGTGAATGCTAAACGATGACACAATTTAAATGTTTGGATGAACTATTCCTTCAAGTATGCATATCTTTTACTCAGCACTTTGCAAAGGCTGTAGCACACACTGACTGTACATTTTAATGTAGTAACCTTGTAGACATTAATGCTAATGTGGAAGCTCCAGTATGAGGTGTGACCCCAATGTCTCCAGTTACCCCTCATGTAATCCCCCCCCAACCGCAGCAGCTGCCCATGCCGGTGGGCCAGACAAAAGTGCGCGCAACACGAGGAAGAGGTCAAGTCCCAAAATAGCCCCTCGGTGTGGTAAAACAACCCCTCCTCCAGAGAGAAAGACAGAATGAAAGAAACAGTGAGTGAGCAAGGAATAACAGAGCATATCAGACCAGAGCTGTCACATATCTGACACACATCACACTTAACAGATCTCTGACTCCATTCGCTTTGATTCATCGTGTTTTTTACGCAGGTAAGATCCACTGACACGCTGGGGTATATTTCTAACTGGAAGTCTCTGATGGCTTTGACGTTGCTGAGATTGTTTGAAACGTGGTCGGGATGTGTGAAGTCGAGTGGCTGCGCTTCCTTTTGTGGATAATTGAGCATGGATGCTGGCTTTGTGCATGGTGCTGATTTATTGGATTTTTAAACGAGAAAGACAAGACGTGAGTGGGATTGATGGTGTGTTTTGGTGGAAAGGGCTTATGGGTTGTTATGCATTTTTAATGAAAGGTAATTTAGATTGGAGTTTTTTCTGTATGTGTGTCTGTGTGCTTGTGTTATGAGTGGTCACATGGTGTTGGGGAGCAGCTTTTCTATTTCATTTTCACTGGTATTTGTTATCCCAAAAGTTCTATAGTACTACCAAATTTTTTTTGTGTGGTGCTTTATTTTGTACCATAGTAGTTAATGACTACAGTTTTCCAAACTTTGTACAATATTTTCCAAGGATAAAATTCATGTTTTTATTTAGTTTTTGAAAGTTATAAATATGAAATACTTATGTTTTTGTAAATTATTGTTATAAAGTATTTATGTTTAAATTTATATGTTTATTATGTTTTTGTAAGTTATTATTATTATTATTATTATTAAATATTTGTTTTTGTTTTTATTAAGTTTTGTAAGTTATTATTAATAAATATTTATGTTTTCCTTTATGTTTTTATTTAGTTTTTGTAAGTTATTATTATTATTAAATATTTATGATTTCATTTATGCTTTTTATTTAATTTTTGTGAGTAATTATTATTACATATTTATGTTTATATTTAGTTCTTGTTATTTATTATTATAAAATGTTTGTTTTTATTTGTTTCATTTATGTTTTTATTTAGAGTTTGTTCGTTATTATTATTTAATATTTATGTTTTCATTATGTTTTTATTTAGTGTTGGTAAGTTAAAATAAATAAAATATTTATGTATTTATTTGTTTTATTTAGTATTTGTAAGTTATTATTATTATTATTAATAATAATAATAATAATAATAATAATAATAATAAATATTTATGTTTCATTTATGTTTTTTTCGTTTTTGTAAATTATTTATTTATTATTATTATTATTATTATTATTATTATTATTATTATTATTATTATTATTATTATTATTATTATTATTATTATCATTACTGCTATTATTTTTAAATGTTTATGTTTTCATTTATGTTTTTAGTTAGTGTTAGTAAGTAATAATTATTCAATATTTATGTTTTTATTTATTTTATTAAGTGTTTGTACGTTAATATTATTAAACGTTTATGGTTTCATTTATGTTTTTATTTAATGTTTGTAAGTTATTATTATTAAATAATTATGGTTTCATTTATGTTTTTATTAGTTTTGTAGGGGGGTATAGAAAATGACATTTCGTCAAAATTACAAAAATTATATTTATTTGTATTTATATATTAATTGTTTAATATTTATTTACTTTGACTGAAAATCAATATCTGTGATTTTTTATTTGCTGTGATTGAAAATCAAGTTTATTCCACCAAACATTCCTTAACTCTTCTGAAGTTATTGTTTTGTCTAAATTAAATACAATTATGTCTGAATATTTTGACATTTTTTGCTCTGTATGAAATATTTATTTTAAGTTTAGAAGAATATGTCATTAGTTGCTCCGGTTTTTCCCACAGTCCAAACCATGCGGTATAGGTGAATTGAATCAGCTAAATTGACTTATTGTATGTGTGTGAATGAGAGTATATGGGTGTTTCCCAGTGTTGGGTTGCAGCTGGAAGGGCATCCACTGCGTAAAACATGCTAGATAATTTGGCGATTCATTACACTGTGGCAACCCCAGATTAATATATGGACTAAGCTGAAAAGAAAATGAATGAATGAATGAATTATTATTATTAATAATATTTCTGTTTTTTTTCTGTTTTTTGTAAGTTATTATTAAATATTTATGTTTTCATTTGTTTTTATTTAGTATTGTAAGTTATTATAAAATGTTTTAATTTTTTTGTTTAGTATTTGTAAGTTATTATTATTATTATTATTAATATTTATTTTTTCATTTATGCGTTATTTTGTTTTGTAAGTTATTATTATTATTATTATTATTATTAATAAATATTTTTATGGGGGTAGAAAATTACATTTGGTCAAAATGTCATTTATAAATATTATATTTATTTGTATTTATTAATTAAAAAAATATTTATCAATGAAAAATCCATTGCTGTTTTTTTTAATTTACTGTGATTCAAAATCAAGGTTACTTTAATATACATTCATACCTTCCTTAACTCTTCTGAAGTAATTGTCTAAAAATAAATACAGTTATGTCTAAACATTTTGAGATTTTTTTGCTCTTATGACATTTTTATTTTCATAAAACTTTTAAATGTTAATTTAATTTAATTTTTCATATTTAGAAGAATATGACATCAGTAGTTTGTAGAACAAAGCAAAAAACGTTTTTTGCTGTACTGAAAAATGTCTTATTTAGTTATTTACACATAGAGTAATCCTGGAAAAGTGCCTCTGAGAAATGTTTCTTTTTTTTTTCTTTTTTAAAAAAATAGAAATCGTTTGCAACATTTAAAAGAAGTAGATCAGTTTTAACATGCTTGGAGAATATTGATAACTTTGAAAAAATCTGTACTATATGCATATATGGTCAAAAATCCACAAAATAAACCCAAAGTTGATGGGGTCTTGTGTTACACTACAGGATTTAGTGACTGTGACCTTGAAAAAATTGACACGAAATATTGATTTGAACTTAATGTCTTGTGTGTGAGAGGGAAAAGACGCCACGTTGTCATATAAGAGACATGAATCCTGCAGAGCTAAGAATGAAATTGAGACAAAGATCAATTAAACTTTTTGTTGGTCATTTCCATATTACAATTGATCACCGAGAATCAGTTTGTGTCTTGTTTTAGAAAGTTAAACATACTGTGCTGAATAAACCCTGATATGAATTTTAAGCCTAGAAATGTTTTTGTTTCATACATCAAACATTTACTGCAAAAAAAAAGAAGAAAAAAAAAGAAAACACACACACAAACACAACAACATGTTTCTTGTCTTGCTTTCTTCTACTTTTTGCCTTGTTTCTACACTGAAAAAAAAAATCATTGGATTTACTAAATTTAAGGTAAGTGATTGCATTATTTATATGGTCTGAATTTAAACACATTGAATGTAGTAATGCTCAACTGTTAAGCTGTTTAAATTTAGTCCATATAAATTGTTTGTAACCGCAAATCCAATGAATCATTGATGATGATTTCATGATTTGACGTTGATGAATGCAATTCAAATCTTGACAACTGGTTTCTAAAAGATCATATAAACCTTTAGCTTGGTTAAGTTAAAATAGCCTGTGTTACTGTAAGTGTTTTGCAGTGATCTACAGTATGAGCTGGTCAGTCTGTACTCTACTGTTTGTGTTTGAGCCAGCAGCGAGGTATGAGTGTGTGGGACCTGCTTCATTTTGGCAGCATGTCTGACCTACATTCAGAGGTGCCGTGTTATTTTAGGAAGTGGACGACACTGTATCAAAGATGATGTTGGCTAAAACTCCTGTGTTGCTGTGTTTGACAAGAGCTGCAGTTGTTTTGGCATGTCTGCCATGCCCTATAAATGCTACCGTGAACTATATTCCTTCTCACCCTTGACTGTGCTTTTTAGGTTCTGACATTTGCACTGGTTTTGAGCAAAACACTGAACCAACTACAGTATTTTTTTAGGAAAAGAAAAAGTGTATACCCTGTGATGCTAAAAAGTGTTATAACTCTTTGCCGAATCAATTAAATCCAAATCTATTAATGCATTCATATTATTCATATTGACTCATTCTTGTTTTAGAGATTCTGTACAAAAAATGACTTTTTAGCCAGAACATTAAACAAAATCAAGTTTTTAGAACAAATATGTTTAATGAAGGTGATGGCAGAGTGAGTAGCTCTATCGCCACAAAGCAAGAAGGTTGCTGGTTCGAGCCCTGGCTGGGTCAGTTGGTGTTTTTGTGTGGAGTTTGCATGCTCTCCTCATGTTTGTGTGGGTTTCCTCTGGGTGCCCCATTGTCCAAAGACATGCGCTATAGGTGAATTGGGCAAGGTTAATTATCCGCAGTGTATGTGTGTGTATAAGTGTGTATGGGTGTTTCCCAGCGGTTCATTCCACTGTGGCGACCCCAGATTAATAAAGGTACTAAGCCATAAAGAAAAAGAATGAATGAATATACATTACATATTCGCTAAGGTATTTTATCTGAGATGCAACAGACATCTTGAGAAGGAAACAGTAGAGGAGCTAGGAGTGTGCGACTAAATATCAACTGTAATATCTCCTATAATATTGTCTGCTATCTTCTAATTGTTGTTTTAAATTATTTCAACCACATATTGTATTTGATTAAGAAATAATCAAAAATAATTTAAGCTTCTTGTATTTGATTAAGAAGTATAAATGCACCATTTTGGTGATAGTTTATGAAATATTTTGTGCTGGATTAACTTGTTTTCTAGAATCGTGTGCATGCTTTTTGCAGTAGCAAAAATTATGACGGTTTTGTCAAATGCTTACGTAGATCATGGGCAAATTATGTCAGTGCAAACACACACTACTTTTTTTTTCTTAGAGGTTGACATATAGTGATATTCAATAATGCAATATATTGTGATATTCAATATGCAAAACATTATTATTTTTATTTTCAGAGGGCTTTGTAAATATATTCAGATTATATAAGTGGTTGTTCATGACATTGTAATACAAATAATTACCAAAAAAAAAAAAAAAAAATTACATAAATTAATTTAAAGGAAAAATTCTGGACCTATTGGCCGTTGGAGGTGGGTCGTTCAAACCCAACCGAACGCCCCCTGACTACGGGCATGTAATGTTAATGCAACACCACATTGGCACATTACATTAAAAGTAATTGAAAAATGGCTTAAAAGGGACCTATTATGCCACTTTTTTTAAAAGATGTAAAATAAGTTTCTGATGCTCCTACTGTGTATGTGAAATATCAGCTGAAAGTACAACACAAATAATGTTTATAACTCTTAGAAACTGCCCCTTTTAGGCTTTGATGTTAATTGTGCCGTTTTGGTGACTGTCGCTTTAAATTCAAATAAGGTTGTGCTCTTTTTAAAAGAGGGAGGAGCTATAAATGCCTATGTGTCAGCATAGTGGCTGATTCAAAAACAAGACTAATGTCCTATGCCAATGAAGGAGAGGTGGTCTCTAGTGGGCGGGGCTTTCCCACTCTGATGACACATGCAAAGGGAGAATGTCAAGTGTTTTTGCAGACTTTTTTATCAAGTGCGATTATAAAAAATTAAATTCATACATTTTTGTCATTGGAGGCTGGTTATTTTCACACAATGTTTCCACACAACTGTTTAATCCCTTATAAAAGTGATTAATGCATAATTGTAACCCTTTTAAAATGTAAAGTCCTGGTTTCATTTGTTTACTCTTACCACTGATATTTTAAATTTGATTACAAATAACTCAGACATTTTCTATTTTAATGTGAGTTCAATTATTTTCTTTTATTTAGCAAAATATCAAAAGGATGTTTTTATGTTCTTTATAAAAAGTCATATTTTTATTAACTTTTCATAAATTACATTGTGTTTGGACAAGTTTGGACAAAATAAGGCAACTGCGAGCTAGCAGCTGAGCCTTCCTCCTGACTGACTCCACATGGGGGAGGGGAACATGACATGATCCAAACACATTAGTGGCCCCAAACAGCATTTGCACATTGATGGTACACTCCTAAGTTCAACATTTGAGGAAAACAGTTGTTATCGGACTTTTCATGCGATTGAAATCTAGAATAATGACATTAGTTAGCTGAGACTATATGGAATTAGATTTGTCCCAAATAAAACGCACAAAACTTTTCCAGAAACAAACACAAATATACATTAATGGCGAAAAAAAAAACAAAAAAAACACTGTCTTCAAAAAAAGTGTATTATTAGTTCGGTTCACTTTCTGCTTCGATTTCGATAAACACAGTTTTCAATGAGATGTCAATCAAAATCTCCTAAACCAATAAGAACAAATCGCAGGTAAGCCCGCCCCCATGAGAGCGTTGTGCCAGAATCACAAATGTAAATTTGAGAAACGTAAAGGAAAACTCTGGCAGCGCAATCAAAACTGCGGTTATCAAAAGCGAAGCAGAAAGTGAGCCAAACTAATAATACCCTTTTTTTTGCTTGATTATTTTGTATTTTTTGAGTTTTTTAATTTGTTTATGTATATTTATGTTCATTTCTAGAACCATTTTGTGTGTTTTATTTGGCACAGATCTAATTCCATAAGACTAGAGTGTTCAAGTACTTTTTTGGGCTACTGTAAATATGCAGTTGCTGTGCACTGTATCCAAACCACCTTATGTTATTCTGTTTTGTGATCTCATCTTCTGAAATTAGCTCTGCTTCTGAAACTAGACTTTTAATATCACCTTCTGGCTGCTTGCTTTATGATTTGAATCACACTGACAGTAAAAGAAAAGCCTCCCAGACCTATAGTGACCCACGGCTGTAAATGTGCTCTTCACTGCTGTGACTTTCACATCAGATGAACCAGATGCTGCAAGGAACAAACAAACAGAAAAACCTTTATGTTTGTGTTATGGATATGATAGCTGGCTGACATCCAGTTAATTAGCAAGTGTAATAATATTAATTTACAGTTGAAGTCGCAACTATTAGCCCTCCTGTGATTTTATTTTTTAACTGATCTTTAACATAGCAAGTATTTACTATATTTTTTCTTCTATAGAAAGTCTTATTTGTTTTATTTTGGCTAGAATAAAAGCAGTTTAAATTTTTTAAGGTCAATATTATTAGCCCTTTTATGCAATATTTTGCCTAAAAACTTGCCCAGTTAACCTTATTAACCTAATTAAGCCTTTAAGGTCGGACTCACACTATGTACAGTTGCCTTGAACCGGACCGAAGCATGCTTGTCCCCCCTTCCATCTCCCCCGACGGCCCGCACTCACATTGCATTTGCACCTGAGCACGCTTATGTCATCGATGATGCGCTATTCAGTAAGAAGCACTCTCGCTCAGCACAGCGGAGATTTCTTTAGTTATATCATTTTAGTTGTTTGGGATGCAGTCAAATATTTCATCGAACAGATCAGTCACTTTTGATGCTCATAAACAATCATAAAGCCTGCATGCTGCAGGAATTAGGAGGTTTGCTAAAGGTGCATCTGTTGCGTAGTCAGGGGTTTGTGTCTTTAAAAAACTACGACAGTTTGTGTTTATTGAACAGTAAGAATGATTAATAAATGATTAAATGAACAAATTATTAAAAAATCCGTATGAAACAGTCCCTTAAATGTCACATCTTGTCTTCAATTTCAAGCTTTGAGCCCAAGTGAACCGCCCTCTGACACACCTTTTCAAACTGGGTCAGGGCCGGCCAAGTGAACCGTGCCTAAACCCAAATCAGAGCACTCACACTTCTCAAACGATCCGGGAAATGGGCCTGGGCACGGTTAGGAGAGCATAGTGTGAGTGTGCCCTAAAATTCACTTTAAGCTGAATACTAGTATCTTGAAAAATATCTAGTGAAATATAATTTACTGTCATCATGGCAGAGATGAAAGAAATCAGTTGTTAGAAATAAGTTATGAAAACTATTATGTTTAGAAGTGTGTTTAGAAAATCTCATCTCTGTTAAACAGAAGTTAGGGGAAAAAATAAACAGGATGGCTAGTAATTCAGGAGGATTAACAATTGTGACTTCAACTGTATATAATGACCCCAAATGTTTTAATCCGAGTGAATGCCATTTTCTAAACAGAAACAAACAGGGGATACCACATGGCCAATATGGTGTATTTTAATATTTTCTAAGACCTTCTCTGTATTATTCACATGTCATGTGAAAATGACTCAAATATCCTTCTACTTCCTCTCACATGAATACATAATGTGATGATGTTTTTGTGCTTGTGCCTGGATGAAGGTAGGTGGACAACAAGTAGACTTGACTGATGTTTATACCTTTTGTTAAAAGGAAATTAAATGCTAACATGGGGAAATGCCCAGAAATCTGAGCTATTTCTATCAACAATCGTAATAATAGTATTTGGTATGCACGATGCAGATATATCCTGTTGAGTAATTCAATTTTTTGCAATCTCTCAGAGAACTCCAAAAGTGCTGATGATGACTCACGTCTTGTCTTTTATTTTTTATTTCTCAACAACTATAATTCATATAAACCATTTTGTCTGAACTTTCAGTGTCTTTCATCTAAAAACTCTTTAGAGGGATGTGTCTGGAATGCTTTCTAGGTTGCTGATGGAAATAAGCTCATTAGCATTTGAGGAAGTAGTCAAGATCATCAGCAATAGTGTATTTCCCGAGAGATGTAGCCATCATATCATGTGTAATTTCGTGCATTTCAATTGCAGATCTTCATATCTGATGAGTTTCTGCGCATTTTTCTGTTTTATAGGATATCTGTGAAGACATATCTGATCATGTCGAGCAGATCCACGCACTGTTGGAGACCGAGTTCTCCCTGAAGCTCCTGTCCTACTCTGTGAACATCATAGTGGACATCCGGAGTGTGCAGCTCCTGTGGCACCAGCTGCGAGTGTCGGTGTTGGTTCTGAAAGAGCGGCTTCTCCAGGGCCTGCAGGACTCCAACGGGAACTACACCCGGCAGACTGACATCCTACAAGCCTTCAGCCAGGATCACGACCAGGTCAGATCCATCTCTAAAACATTCTCCAAATTAAACCACCTAAAGCGGGTTCACCCTTTGATATAAGTACATCCTTTGCTAATTCCCAAGGACGGGAACTTAGTTATGCAATGTTCTGCTGGGATTGTACCATAAAATCATTTGCAATACCCTTCACCAAGACATTCAGAATAGGGCTGCCACAATATATTGTTTCAGCATTGGTTTCACAATGTGCTCACCTGCTATAGTCACATCGATTGACCCTAAAAGTTGGCACCAATAGCATAGTGGTTCAGTGTGCTGACATATAGCACTAAGGTGATCATGGTGACCTAAGTTCGATTCCTGACTCAAGGTCCTTTGCCGATCCTTCCTCTGCTTCCAATGCTTTCCTGTCTGTTATATCCACTGTCCTATCATAATTAAGGAGAAAAATCCCTACAATAATAATGATAATAGATTAATAATAGCCCTATTAGATTGAACGTTTTGTTTACTGTAAGTCCTGTGACTATGTCAGATTTCAAGAAAATGTAAACCATGAGTCTCAAACTCAATTCCCGGAGGGCCGCAGTTCTGCACAGTTTTGCTCCAACCCTATTCTAACACCTTTCAAGATTTGAACACCTTGATTAGTTGGAATAGCTGTGTTTGATTAGGGCTGGAGCAAAACTGTGCAGAGCTGCTGCCCTCCAGGAACTGAGTTTGAGACTCGATAAACAATTTGGGCACAAGAAATTATACAATATGTGGCTTTGATTTTTTTCCAATATCATGCAGCCTTCATTCAGAATAGGCAACCCTAGTAGATACTTGCACCACATTGTACTTGCTTATCTCAAAGCAGGATAGGATAGAATAGGAGAGATTTGATTACATTTTCAAAATGACCTTTGTCTTGATCACCTTTAGGCTCGACTGGACGCTTTGACCGAAGTTGATGACTCTGGCCAACTGACTATTAAATGCAGTAGGGATTACTTCTCCCTTGACTGTGGCATCACTGCTTATGAACTGAGCGACTACAGTCCTATTGAGGACCCAGAAGGTCGAGGGCCACACTCGCTTTATCCTGAGCTGGAGCAAGACTTTCCAGAGCTGCTTCAGAGTGTGGATCTCCTCAACATTGCAGCCTCCAGACAGAACCAGTTGTCAGCGTCATCTACAGAGGAGTCTGTTACCTCCACCCAAAAACCTCAAGAGACAATCAGTAGCCCCACAGAAAAAGAAGAAGAAGGTACAACAGATTCAGGAATGCAGGACGATTCCAACTTTGGGCTTTCCAAGAGGCCTCTCCATGGTGGCTTTAGGAGTGAACTATCTCCAACACAGCCTTTGCCTAAAAAACCCATGTACCTGGAGGGTGATGGAGATACCAGGTTTAGTAGACCTTCACCTCTTCAGTACCAGGCTGACTTGAGCAGAAGCACACCTTCTCTTTTGGATACTCTAGATCGAACAAAATTTTGGCTGGAGCTAGAATCTGTTTATCCAGGCAGCGGGAGCCAATCCTACGAGAGTCTCTATGGCATGAATGCAAGGAACTTGCAAATAGGACTCAAAAGGTCTGGTCAGGTTCCTCTTGAAAGACGATTATCGGAAGCTGAGCATGAATTTAGCAAGCAGAAACACTTGTCAAACCCTAAGACTATGCACTCCAAAGCAAAGCAGGCTTACAGTGACTCTTCCAGCCCACCGCCATCTTCAGGAGAGGACATTTCAGACCACGAGCCACGTGCAATGTCCTCCAGTCCTGATGATCAAGCTCCGGCAACAAATTCTCTGTGGATCATGAACCAGAACGCTCTGTGCATCTCTAATGCATCGAGCAACCTCAAAGAGCACTGGTACGGCTCAGATGAGTTCCTCGCTCTTCCTGCCCAGCTGAAAAAGACAGAGATTCTGGCAATGAAGCTGGAAAGCCTCACTCAGGCTTTACCCCAAAGAGGCCTACAAGAGTCCATTCAGGACGTGGATGACTGGGAGCTCACTGAGGTCAACCCTGATTGGGAGAGCAGCACTGATTTCCATTTGCTGCACCCCTATAAGAAGTCATCCCGAACCGGGCGCTTTTCTCCTACTTCCTCAAGCGATGTGGCTCCTTCTTTGGATGACAGTATCGAATCTGGACCCCTCAGCGAACTAATGTCTGAGGACGAGGGGGCAAGGAGTACACCAGAGTCCAGGGCAAGAAATGTATCGACTGAGCTGCCCAATGCACCAAAGATGATGATTCAATGCACACCATTGATAAAGCAACTGCTAGCAGATATTCAACACCAAGACAACTATGATAATGTCTGGACAAAGATAGAGGTAAGAGATTTCTGCTTTTGTGGCACAGTATTCTCTCAAAATTTTCAATTTTATTTACAGAATACCAATCCACACATAGAAATTGGATAGACTGTTTTGAGGGTTGTAAACAAAAGCAATGGTCTGTCTATCTATCTATCTATCTATCTATCTATCTATCTATCTATCTATCTATCTATCTATCTATCTATCTATCTATCTATCTATCTATCTATCTGTCTGTCTGTCTGTCTGTCTGTCTGTCTGTCTGTCTGTCTGTCTGTCTGTCTGTCTGTCTGTCTGTCTGTCTGTCTGTCTGTCTGTCTGTCTGTCTGTCTATCTATCTATCTATCTATCTATCTATCTATCTATCTATCTATCTATCTATCTATCTAGCGACAGACGCTCGAGGTCATGGTCTTTAGTCTACTTGTTAGAGCAGCCAGCTCCCATGCGGAGAGTTGCCAGTTTGATCCCAGCTCGGAGCGGATTGGGTGGTGTTGTACCGGCGGGGGTTATATATGTACAATCCAAATGTGAATTTTTATGTCATATATGTAATTTGCCTATAGTTCCATGCATCAAATTTCCATGTGGGGCCATATATTTCAAACCATAGTATGCTAGATTTATTGTTACGTAATTAGCATGAAATTAGCTCTTAACTTTATTTCGTATTTTTGATTAAAATATTTAAAATTTTTGGAAGACAAATAAGGAGTGCCTGTAGCCATTTCTGCTTCCCTTAGCACTTAAAACCACACATAGCCAGTCCTGCAACAAAATCTTAAAAGCGCACCCAAGTGTTAACGCTAACCCTCTCCATGATTAACGTTAGATTTATCACAGTTCTGCAGTTTGTATTTAATTTGAAAGGGATATAATCGTAAAGGAAGTCATTTGTATGCCTTAATCCTCGTCCGCATAGAGGCGGCAGCTAATATGTGTCACTACACTAAGCAGATATTAAAAACAGCTGATAACTAAAGGGGTAATGAACTAACAAGCCACCTCAGCCTTTTGCTAATATTCAAAGCTTAATTAACAGGATTGCACTCCTCGACAACCTCTCTTCAGTCCCAAGTCTGTAATTAAATGATTAGCTACATAATTAAGAACATGCAATCGTGTTTATAAAGGACCCGGGTGCTTGAGGAAACCCAAATTCGTTGGATTAGTTATTCCCTTTCTCATGGGTTATGTGGGAAATGGTATACAACCATGGTATTCTTGCTAATGCTGATGTATATGGTATTTAATCCATGAACTGAAGGCACATTTCTGTATACATTCAAATACCCAAATGACCTAGTATATTTGCTGAAATGAGCAGTATATTTACAACAGTAAACAATAATGTAGTTTATGATTTCAATGTAGGCTACTGTTTGAAGTGCTTATAATGGTATAATCCAAATGGTTTATTCTGAATTAGCAAGCAACATGCAGTATGTGTTAATGTAGTAAGTATATTATGCAATTACATTTTAGTTTCAGCTGTTATTTAGCTATTTAACCTATATGTAAACCAAATTGGGCCTTAGTTTTGAAAAGTTTAAACAAATATTTCATTAAAATGGCATTAAATATTCACATTAGATGCAAAAATCAAGAATCACATGTTATATTTATTAATTTATCTTATGATTTCAATCTAGGCTACTGTTTGAAGTTCTTAAAATGGTATTATTCATATTGTTTACCCAAACTTAGCAAGCAACATGTAGTATGTACTTGTACTAAATATATTATGCCATTATATTTTAGTTTAAACTGTTATTTAGCTATTTAACCTAAGTGTGAACCAAATTGGTTGTAGTTTTGAGTGGTTTAAAAAAGAAATTAATAAAAAAGGCATTAAATATTCACATTAAATGCAAAAAATCAAGAATTACATAATATAATATCTAATTTAGCTTCTGATTTTAATCTAGGCTACTGTTTGAAGTGCTTGTAATGATATAATCCATATTGTTTAACCTAAATTAGCAAGCAACATGCAGTATGTGTTGCTGTATTAAGTATATTAAGCCATTATATTTTAGTTTCAGCTGCTATTTTGCCATTTAAAATATGTGTAAACCAAATTGGTTTTGAGATTTGAGTGGTTTAAAAAATATTTCATTAAAATGGTATTAAATTAGCAGGAAACATGCAGCATGTTTTCCTGTAGTAAGTACATTATGCCATTATATTGTAGCTGCAGCTGTTATTTAGTAATTTAACCTATGTGTGAACCAAACTGGACCTCAGTTTTGAGTTGTTTAGAAATATTTCATAAAAACAGCTTAAAATATTCACATTAGATGCCAAAATCGAGAATTACGTATTATATTAATTAATTTAGCTTATGATTTCAATCTAGGCTACTGTTTGAAGTGCTTATAATCTATATTGTTTACCCAAAATTAGCAAGCAACATGCAGTATGTATTTGTAGTAAGTATATTAAGCCTTTATATTTTAATTTCAGCTGCTATTTAGCTAGCTGACTGCAAGCAGCCATGCATAGAACCATCTTAAGCCTCAAAATATGAAAGCATATCACAATATTTTTATGTTAGGCCACAAGGTTAGTTCTATTAGTTTAGTTCACTGCCTAAAAGACATAGAGGCGTACTGTTGCCATCTGGTGGTCAAATATAAATACACACTAGGAACAGCATTCTGGAGACCTAAATGAATATTAAAAAAGTACTGTCGACCCTGTTTATGAAAATACATGTAGACAATACAATTGAATGCAATGTTGCTAATAATATGTTGTAGTGCCCCAAAACAAGAAAAACTGGTTATTGCTCGGACAGTAAAATGATTACTTCCAAGATAACCTGCTGTCAGCATCTATTTTCAATACATTTATTTATTTTCCCTCAGCTTAGTCTCTATTTCAGAAGTTGCCACAGCGAAATAAACCACCAACTATTAATATTACTTTTATTTACCACGCAGCAATTTGTTTTGTTACTGGTGCTCCATCTAATACTCATCACTGTCAACTGTATTCTTTATTGAATTGGCCTTCTCTTCAATCACGTCGACAAATTCATTGGTTTCGGTTCATTTACCCTTTTCACAAGACTGTTATTACACATTTAACGGTCATCATAATCTTAAATCCTTGAAAGTTTTTAAAATATTTTTATTATTTAAAAAAAAAACGTTTGACCCTGGCTGCAGTTATCAGTCTCACACAATTTTTTTCTTTTTCTGAAAGTCTTAATAACACCATCACAAGTTGTTTTGTTTTATTATTTTAGCAAATAAGATATACTTTCCCATTTATTGTGCTCTATACCCAACTATGGCGCCTTCCGCTACTGAGAAACTCAGAAATGTGAAAAGGGTCTATTAGGAAAACTCTATCATATTTACAGTCACTACTTAACATTCAGAAAACATGTCGGTGCCTATAGCCTAGTGGTTAGTGCGTCGACACATAGCACCAAGGTGCTCACGGCCACCCGAGTTCGATTCCTGGCCCAAGGTCCTTTGCCGATCCTTCCCCATATCTCTCCCCCTATCTCTGCTCCCCACACTTTCCTGTCTGTAAAATCTCCACTCCACAAAAAAATAATAATAAAAAAAATTAAAATAAAAAAAACATTCAGAAAACATGTCAAAATCTGCGCTCTAGTAGTTTTACTAAGCATTGTATACCCTTAGTTTGCACTTTATTTGATTGCTACTCCTTTCCGTTTTCTGCTGCTGATGCTTGGAATCATCCGCAGCAGACCTTACAGCACAACACTTATTCCACTATTATCCTTTAAAAATTTAATCCAGTTAATAGAACAAGTTCAATGTGCTTGTTTTTAGTTTTTCCTTTCTACTATCTGCATTTGTGAAACTGTAATTGTGTTGTGTTCCTGCTGCTTCATATCTGCTTTCTATGTTGGCCAGGTTGTCATTGTAAATGAGGTCTGGTTGTCAATTGACTTACCTAGTTAAGTAAAGGTTATTATTACTATTCCGGCATATGTTTTACGCAGCGGATGCCCTTCCAGCCGCAACCCTGTACTGGTAAACACCCATACACACTCATTCACACACCCTACAGCCAATTTAGTTCACCCAATTCACCTATAGGGCATGACTGTGAGGAAAACCTGCGCCAACTAGGCATCGGCCGGTATAAGTTTCTAATGTGTATGATAACCTTGGATAAAAATATCACAGTATCACGGTATTGTGATTACTGCTCCAAAATAAGTTATTTTTCAACTGTCTGGGTAACAAAATAACAACTTTTCCCCCATTTAACACAATATATTTTATTTTAGGAAACATTTAAAGTATTTTGGACCAGTAACTTTTGACATAGAGATTCATTTTTTGCTGGAGATACTGTTGCCCTATAAAACTAAATAAAATAGTTGAGAAAAACATACATATACACACACACACACACACACACACACACACACACACACACACACACACACACACACCTGCTCCAAGTCTCCATTGATTACACTCACACAGCTAAAGCTGCTTAAAGACTGATTGGACTATTTTTACAGCACACAAACACACATACTTGGCTGAGTCTTGTTAATCTGCATAGTGTACATTAGAATGCGTTTTTCCCTTGCCTTTTCCTGCCATGTTTAGACGCTCACCTTGTTTTGTTTGTTTACATTGCCTGCTGCCTGCCTGTACAGACCATCTGCTTGTTATTTGACCACTACTCTGGATTGCCCATTTAAATCTATTTGCTTGTGTATTGACTGCTGCCTGCCTGACCATTCTCTGCAAAAGAAACCTGCATTTGGATCCGCACTTCCCTTGTCCATAATCACTTCACATTACACATTAATAAGACTCAGCCATGAAGTGTGTGTGTGTGCGCGCTGTATTTAAAGTTCATGTACTTAGTTTGTAATGATTTTCCGGCTGTGTGTATGCAATCAGTCCTGATCAGAAACCGGTTGTGAGTGGTGCATGACTGGATCTTGTAGTCCATAATGAAGGATTTGTAGTCTGTTAGCGATCTGCAATTGTTAGATCGCTGATAATCATAACAATAACAGAAAACCTTGGCAGTTTTGAAACTTTGACTTTTCCAATCTCCGATATACATTGAAACTGGTTATCTTCCCATGCCTAACGCCAACACGGGGAACATACAAACTCCACACAGAAACGCCAACTGGTTTAGCCGGGATTTGAACCAGCAACCTTCTTGCTGTGAGGTGACAGTGCTAACCAATAAGCCACTGTTTCAATAATAATGTCCTATTTTCAATAATAAGTCAATAATTATAATTAAAATAATGCCAAAAGGAAATGCTAAAAGTACCAGCATTAGTATGGGTAACTGTGGTACTTTGGTGGAAAAAATCCCTGTATGTTTTTGATATATTTCAGAATGATCAATAGCATTGGACACATTTTACCAATGTCATGACTTCATCCTTTGAACTCTTTTATACCACACTAATATTTTATCAGCCGCAAATCCAGTCTTCTGTTTCATCCAAGCGAATCAATGGTTCTAATCCTTCAGAAGCACCTTTGAAATATACTTTATAACTCTCTTTATGTCTTATGAGCAGTAGCTCAGCGATCCTGCACACCTGATGGAGGTGAATGACTAGTGAAGGATGCCCTCAGAAGTGTTCTGCTGCAATCCTTCCTTTCATTCAGAGACAGACAGAGAGAGAGAGAGAGAGAGAGAGAGAGAGAGAGAGAGAGAGAGAGTGTGTTTGTGTGTGTGTATGTATGAGTGTGTAGTTTGACCCTTGTTTCGCTAAATGTCCTCACAAGTATAGCAGTACTAGTTAACTTTGACCTTATGGAGACACTTTTTGTTCCTCATTGGGAAAACGGCACATAGCTCATAGCATATGTGTGAGATTGTATGTGCTTGCGTGTGTGTCTCTGTGTGTGTGTTTCCGAGTGTTTGTGTGTGTGATTGTGTGTGTGTTTGGGAGGGGGGTTTAATGTGTGTTTGAGCATGTGTGTGTTTGCGTGTATGTATGTGTGTCTGTATGTGTGTGTTAGAGTGTGTGTGTGTTTGCGTGTGTGTGTTTGGGTTTGAGTGTATGTGTGGGAGCATGTATGTGTGTTTCCGTTTGTGTGTTTGAATGTGTGTGTATGTGTGTGTATTGGAGTGTGTATGTTTGAGTATGTGTGTATGTGTTTGAGTGCATGTGTGTGTGTTTGAGTGTATGTGTTTTAGCATGTGTGTGTGTTTCTTTTTGTGTTTGTGTGTTTGAGTGTGTGTGTGTGTGTGTTTGAGTGCATTTGTGTGTGTGTGTGTGTGTGTGTGTGTGTGTGTGTGTGTGCTGTAAGCTCACTGGAGCGGGTGGAGGTAGGCAGCCACATCCACCTGAGATGATGCGTGTCACAGGAGGAGGTGATTGATTACATTAGTATTCAGCCGCTGGAGATGACTTCATTCTCATGGCAACAGACAGCTGGCAGCTGAAGCCTCTTCTTGGGGGCGTCTCAGGGGTTTAGTCATGTGTGACGCCACCAACCCATCTTCCCTTCTCCTTGTCTCTCTGTCTCCATCTTTCTCACCCCCCACCCCCACTTTAGCATATCTTTGACTTTGCATCTTTATCTTTATTTTTTGTTCCACACATGGGATTGAGAATAAAAGAAATCTGAATGTAAAGAATAAAAATTAAATGGAAAGTATTAATATATTTATTATATTAAAAAAATTATATAATAAAAATAAAGCATAAGTTAATTTTAAACCTTATTATATGCTGTTTTTCTTTTTCCATTGGATCATTTGATTTGAGAGCTTCTTCAGTCAATAATGATAATTAGGTTTATTCATTAATTTTAATTTAGCTTCATTCCACAGCGGAATGATCCGCTAATTTATCTACCATATGTTAACACGAGACTCTTATCGCGCGATAAAAAAAATATCGCCGCTAATCTTAAAGTTGGGCTGGTAGCTGGGTCTATTCTATGCAAGCTATGGTAACTTTCACCTTGATATTTTAGTGTGGATGTATACCTGAACGGTGAGCCGTCTGAAAAAAAGTGCCCCTCTTAATAAAATAAATTAACTGCAGTTCAGCAGTTTCATTTAACTCATGAACATTTCATTCATGCCTCTGTGACAAACTGGGGTATTAGACGCAAACAAGGAGTAAGGACTGGTGAGAGTGTTGTGGAATTTAAAAACATTTAAAAACGCATGCCAAATGGAAAAACTTCCGCAAAAACGTCTGCGTTTCTGTGCGGAGTTTGCATGTTCTCCCGTGTTCGCATGGGTTTCCCCTGGGTTTCCTGGTTTCCTTCCACCGTCCAAAAACATACACCATAGCCAATCGACTAAACCAAATTATCAACTAAGATAACCTCAGTTTACACTTCTCACACGGTGACAAGCAGGGGAGTTCTTTAGACGTACCTGAGCTTGAACTCCCCTCTCGCCCTTCTAACGGGAGGGAGCCCTGGACTCGAGGATATTACGAGCTCAGGGCTTTCCCAAGACAGCATGCCAATTATGCTTTATCGATTATCAGCTAAGTGTGAACTCTTGAAACGAGATATTTTATGCGAGGAACTGCTGGAAGAGTGTAGTTTTAATGGAATGTTTGATACCTCACGGTGAAAAAAAACCTCTGCATTTCTCTGTAACTTAAATTGTAAATAAAATCCTACATGATGGTAATTGTTTAATAAAGTTGTTTACATGTTTACAATCAGAGAGCAGCATTTACAGTGGATCTTTCAGTCCATAATATTGTAGTGATATTAACATAGTAACTAAATGACTAAGGTATGTCTTTAAACACTGAAAGAATACTGCTGACGATACTAACTAACTTTGCCTCTAAATAAACATAAACAAAGAACTCCAATCACACAAACTTACCAAATTTGTAGAGACGGGACAATCAACACCAACTGGAACCGTGTCACTTTTAAAAGAAGACGAGTGTGAAATCCTACACAATCTCACGGCAATTCATAACTTTTTCATTTAGTGGCTAATTCGTATGAATTCGTACGATCTAATTCGCACAATTTAGTAGGATTTGCTCATCCTCCAATGGGTTTAGGAGTGGGGTTAGGTGCTACGCCTCCTTTTAAAAATCGTACAATTTTCTACGACTGAACTCGTATGAATTCGTACGAATTAGCCACTAAACTGGCAAAACGTAAAATACTTACGTTTTCTCGTGAGATCAGGCTGGGCAAATCCGGATTTCACCATTTCCAGATGCGAAAAGCTCTCGGGTAAAAAGAATGTTTCTTACAACTGTGTTTTTGTCGCGTGTTAGCAGAGCACTGTAATCCACTCGTGAGTCCAGCTGCTCTCTCATAGCACGAAAATGAAAACAAAACCTTTGTTGCAGCATATTTATAAATCCAACACTGACGACCTATGTCTCCAAATTATTCTTTTTCTTCCACTTGTTTTAATCATAGTTGGCAATACAACGTGGCATCTCTCTGCCATCTGAACATTGTAACAAGTAAAACAGTCTTTAACGCTATCATGCATTTTTAGGAAGTTGCACCTTATACACAACAGAGCGCGCTGATTGGTTTGAACCAAGTCTTTCTCATGAATTAATGTTGCAAACTCAAGCGCGACACATTGTGCTTGTTAGTGCAGACTACACACTGGAATACACGCAAGGATCTAATCGACGTGGCGCAGCTTCAAAAATTTGTTTCAATCTGAAGAACGAATTTGCTTGAAATAACGCAAAACCAAACAAATTTAGCTTTTTTGTGAAATATATGTGTCCTAATAGGGTTTTTAGCAGAGTGGGACACATATGTAACTATCAACATCTCAAACAATGTGTTTTGGTGTTTCGTGACCCTATGAAAAGTATTAAATTTTAACTCTCTGATTCCTATATATACTCTGGAGTCACAAAGCAGACATAGACAACGTAAATATTCTTATTAAAGCTGTAGGTGGTTTCTAAGGTGGTTTCCAATTCAGATATTCCCCATTAGCCCTTTCTTTCTCTCTCTCTCTCTCTCTCTCTCTCTCTCTCTCTCTCTCTGTTTCTCTGTCAGTGTTTTTTCTTTCTTTCTCTGGGGCACAGAGTCGCGTCTCATTTTCTCTTCCTCCCTCTGTAATACACTCACAAACAGGTCTGGTGACAAGCTCAGTTAATGCCGTGACCAGCGGCTACATATTCATCTGCTCTGAGAGCTTTATCAGTGCACCAGATGAGAGCGAATGGCACGGCGTTCCCTGCCAGGGGAATAATTTAGCGGCAGTATCTATTGATCTCCATCGACTGCCACAATCTCGCAGAATTCCTTTGGTCTGTGTGATGATGTACCATAGTGCAGCAGAGCCAGAGATGTGCAATAGTTTAAAAGTGATCTACCAGCTCCAAACAGCTTGACCAAATACAGTCTTACAAGTCAGAACCAGAGCAGTACGTTTTCATTACTGATTTGCTCAAAGCTTGATATTTTCTATATGTCGATAAAAAATTATTACTAAATGATGACTTTCAATTAAGCAAGCAAGATGGGACTAAAACTTGCAATAAGCCATTCTAAAATCATCTAAAATCATGTTGAATTACTATCTGTCCTGTGAAATTTTATTTTATTTTAGTATTTCTTAATTGCTGTATGAATAAGTGAGTTTTTCAACACATTTTTAATGTAATATACATTTTCAACATAATAGTTTTAGTAACTTATTTCTAATTACTCATTTCTTTTGCCTTCGCCATGATGACAGTACATAATATTTTACTAGATATTTTTCAAGACACTAGAATTAAGTGACATTTAAAGGCTTAATTGGGTTAACTAGACAAGGTAGTTTAATTAGGCATGTCATTGGACTACAGTGTTTGTTCTGTAGCCATTCAAAACATTTCTTAAGAGGCTAAGCAGTTTTTACATATTTTAACAATTGGAGCCAAACTAAAAGAAAAAAATGTGGAAACCATATTAAAAAACCTTTATTGATATGGCTTTAAAAAAAAAACTCCTTAAAAATAAATTGAAAATTTTATGTTTTAAGGCAGGGGTTCCCAAACTTATCAGCCTGCGACCCCCAAAAATGACGATGCCAGTGACTCGCCAACCCCAATATCCTCTGAGGTGTTTAAAAATAGAGAAATCTTGATGCAGTGGTGCACACACACCAATAGACCCAAGTCTTTTCTTCGTTTAACTTTTTTTAAATGTATGTCAGTGCTGTAAATGGGCCAGAAAGTTTAACCTGGTGTTATAAAATCAATCTGCTGCATCTGACGCTATTGCGCTATCTTTAATAAAATGTAATTACCCCAGGGGTCGCAATCCAATAGAACTAGTAACTATGAGCTACTTATTTACATTTTAAATAAGTAGTTTAAACAAACAGCAAACATCATTTTGAGTGTTTCTGCTCTGTCTTTGTGGGAGGAAATATGATTTCATTTGTAAAATTTAGCTCCTCTATAGTCATCATCGAGCACCTGAATCATCTTAGACAAAATCATGTTCCAACCTACATTTTTATCTCAATTGGATGTAAATCACAGTAGAGGGGAAAAGGTTTTTAACGTCTATTTGATGCTGACTTTAAAGAATGGTCATGTGACTTATGTATAACATCTGACCTTTAATACAGAAGAGTTTTGATTGGAGCTTTGTGAAATATTCCTTTAAATTGCCTAAAAATAGACCAAATGTAAACATATAAATGTTTTTGTGATAAATAGGCAGTAATGCAAGACTGATGTATTTCCATTTTGTGTATTTTCGATTTGCGATTTCATTTTGCGCAATTTGAATTGAAGTGAAAATGCGGCAAACCTGAAGTTCACCCAATGGAAAGCGTTCTAGAGAAGAGTTCAGGTCTTTCTCCGACATCTGAAATAATGTTCGCACACAGATCTGATTCCTCTCCAGAATTTAGCTTTGAACGCACAGCCAATCTCACCCACTTCAAAGCTCGTCTGCCGGTGAAGGCCAAACAGTCGATAAATTATGGGATTTTTAGCCGGCGTCTGCGGAGAGGTCATTTGTATCAATATCTTTGATTTTCGCCAATGTTAGATAATGAGCAGGAGGAGCTGCCATGGAGAAAGGGCGAAATCTGCTCATATCACATTCAGATGCTTCATTAGAGTCTTTATGGAATGGTATTTGATTCGTTTGGGCGTATATGACATCTGAACATCTGAAAACCAGCAGATTTGTCACTCTAATTAGTGCTCAGATCCACGTCCTCTGGTTAACCACAGGCTCGAAGGAATGGTTCACCTGAAAATAAACATTTTAACGTCATTAACTCATCCTTTTCAACACATTATCTTTCTGATGGTGCTTGTGTGTATGTGATTCATCAAAGTAAATGCATTCGTGCTATAAAAATAATAGAAGCACCATAAATGTATCATCAAACAGTCCATTTGAATCCTAAAGTCTTGCGAAATAGATTTAAGAGTTGCAGGAGAGATCAAAATTTGTATGATTCCTTACAGAAAGCTGAGGATGAAGCTTCAGGATGCAGGATCGGTATGTTGATACAGATACCAATACAGGCTATTTATTATTTCCATTTTGGGGTATAAAACACCCTATTATTATTACTTGTTTTAAGGATTTTTTCAGCTTATCTTACCAGGTCAAAATTGCATGTTTAAGGAAAAAAAGACAAATAAAATATATAATCTCATTGCATAGAAATAATGTCAAATAGGCTGCCAATAGCCCTGAATAAAATAATATAAACTTACTAAATTATATATATATATATATATATATATATATATATATATATATATATATATATATATATATATATATATATATATATATATATATATATATATATATATTTTTTTTTTTACTTCCAACAAACACAACAAACACTTTGAACTGAACAGAATTCAGAACAGAAATGGAAATATGTAACCCTGAATCACAAGACCAATCATAAAGTGAATAAATAGGCTTTCCATTGATGTATGGTTTGTTATGATAGGACAATATTTAGTCCTGGTGTCACCGTGGCGCAGTGGGTAGCACTATCGCCTCACAGCAAGGTCGCTGGTTCGAGCCTCGGCTGGGTCAGTTGGCATTTCTGTGTGGAGTTAGCATGTTCTTCCCTTGTTGGCGTGGGTGGGTTTTCTCTAAGTGCTTCGGTTTCCTCCACAGTACAAATACATGAGCTATAGGTAAATTGGGTAAACTTAATTGTACGTAGTGTATGTGTGTGAATGAGTGTGTATGGATGTTTCCCAGTGATGGGTTGCAGCTGGAAGGGCATCCACTGTATAAAACATATGCTGGATAATGCCCCATTCACACGGGGCATCAGCGTAAATGCTTCCCATTCACTTTGAATGGGTGACGTCAGGCATTACCGAACTGCATTGTGCATCTGTTGGTGCTGCTTCAGTGGCGTTGCTCGCTACAGAAGTTAGGACTTTCTCAAATTTTCAAGCGTCAAAGGAAGCATCAGCCAGTCAGATCGCTGTATGGAAATACATCAGCTCAGACAGTGGCCTATTGCTGACTAATTTATTGGCTGACGCTAATATGACAGTCACATTCCTCCTGGTGCTCCGGTTTCAAGTTCAAAGACATGCGCTATAGGTAAATTGGATGAACTAAATTGACCGTGAGTGTTTCCCAGTACTGGGTTGTGGCTGGAAGGGCATCCACTGCATGAAATATATGCTCTATAATGTAATGTTGGCTATTTTCACTATCGACTGTACCTGTGCAATATACAGCAAGACATATTATGGAGAACCAGGAGTGCCAGAGCTTTATTAAATGACATTTAAAAACACAGTTTAAAAAAAAAACATTTTTAAATAGATTTATTTGTCCATTAATTGTTTCATTTAATTTGTGATTTATTTATATACATTTTTATGCTTCAGTTATTAAATTGATAATTTGATTCTTCATTTTATTTCTAACTGCACTCCTGGTCCTCCATAACATATTAACAGACAAGTAAATATACAATAAAATAAAATTCCAACACACTTTATGCATGTTTTGCCTGCTTGATGTAAAAAAAAGTTTTAGAAAATAAATATATTCCAAAATATTTCAGAATCAGTATGAGCTTTATTAGCCAAGTGTGCACAAATTTATGTGGTTTTCAGGAACTCAGAGTACATACTTACTTACATACAGTATATACCAACACAACAACAAAGAAATAAATTTAAGTAAGTGGAAAATAGTAGTAAACAATAATATTGTTAGAAAGTTAACAATAACATTTCTGAAGAACTCTACAGATAAAGTCATAGAACTATAGCAAATTTATTTCACTGAGCTGTTGCTTTAAGGACAGTTTTTAATTTTATTTTATTTATTTATTTATTTATTTATTTATTTATTTATTTATTTATTTATTTTAGAACAAAATGAAACATTCACATTACATTATATCACATTACATGCCAGGGAGCAAAACAGAAATGTATCTTTTAAACAGATTCACAGTTTTTACAGCTTTCTTGTTAGTATATTCAGAAATCAAAGACATATAAAGATTTAGATCTTCAAGAAAAATCTGAAAGAAAAGGTTTACGCTTACAAAATGTACACTTGTGTATAAAACATTTGGCCAAAAATATAATAAGATTAAATAAAAAAAAAAAAAAAAAACATCTGGATGTTCATTCTGATGGTTATCCTAAAATAACATTTTCATATTTTAACGTAACATCAGGAATTATACCACTAAATATTTCTAATACATTTTTCCAAACATTTTTGGGATACTAACAATTCCAAAAAAGGTGAGACAGATCTTCAGTTTGGTGATCCCAAAAGGAGCAATTTACATCAAAACCCTCAGAAATAAATCTTTGTAAAAAAAAACAAAAACTTTTTTTTTTATTAGTCCTCTAAATTATTAGAATTATTAATTAAGATAATCTGAATTAGATAATCTGAATTATCTTTGTAAAAAAAATAAAATAATCTGAATTATCTTTGTAAAAAAATTTTTTTTATTAGTCTTCTGAATTATTTTTTCTACTAGTCCTTTTTTATTAGTCCTCTGAATTATTAGCCCCCCTGTTTATTTTTCCCCCCAATTTCTGTTTAACTGAGAGCAGATTTTTTCAACACGTTTCTTATCATAATAGTTTTAATAACTCATTTCTAATAACTGATTTATTAATATTTTACTAGATATTTTTCAGGACACTTCTATACAGCTTAAAGTGACATTTAAAGGCTTAACTAGGTTAATTAGGTTAACTAGGCAGGTTAGGGTAATTAGGCAAGTTATTGTATAATGAAGGTTTGTTAGACTATCAGGAAAAAAATTTGCTTAAAGGGGCTAATAATTTTTACCTTAAAATGGTGATCAAAAAACTAAAAACTGCTTTTATTCTTGCTGAAATAAAACAAATAAGACTTTCTCCAGAAGAAAAAATATTATCAGACATACTGTGAACATTTCCTGGCTCTGAAAAAACATAATTTGGGAAATATTAAAAAAAAAATATTCAAAGGGGGGCGAATAATTCTGACTTCAACTGTATTATTTTTTAAGACACTTTACAGATTTTATTGTACATTAGGAATTTCTGAGGTAAAGTTCATACTCTTTTTTAGTTATAATTACCTATATGTCTGTTCCAATAATAGACAGCAATAGGGGAAGAGATTATCTCACGCTGAAAAAAAAAAAAAAAGTGGATATTTTTATTGCTTGGCATTGTTTTAAATAGTTATTTACCAAGAGCTGTTTATAGCACATTTAAATGTGGCACAACCTGAGGAGACTGATTGTCCCATCCCTTCATAAGCATAATAATCCCAGAAGGAATTGCTCCAGAATTATAAGCAAATTGTTTAGCTGTAATTGGGTATTTATAATGGGAAAAAAATTCCACATATTTAAAAGGCACTCCTCTGTTGTTAAATAGTCTAGCATAAATCATATTATTTTTTGCCCAATTATCAAAGTAAATGGACTTATTTTTGTACAGTAAATCTTTGTTTTACCAAATTATATAATTATGTGGGGAAAAGTTGTGCTTGTAGATCAAAGACTGTTTGTGAAACAAAGATAATTTGGAAGGAATTTTCTCAGGATTATTTTTACACAAGAGCAAAAAATTTAAACCCACCAATTTAGAGACAAATAAATTTAGTATAAAATTCCATAAAGAGGCAGGATTTTTAAGATGAGCTTTTAGTTGATCTGTTTTTCAGTTGTTGGGAGTGTGCTGTAGAAATCTATATATTTTCATCCAGCAGATGGCAGTGTTGACACACCAAACTCTCCTCAAGTTGAAAAAGCCACCAAGGCACATCAAGGGCAGCTACTGTGTGACATTCCCTTAAGCATTGTGTGCTTTTGACAAATGCAAACCCTCACTCCGTAACTTTTATCAGTTTATCAAACCTTATCGAAACGCTTGATTCCTTTTCTGAAGTCCTGTTTGTTGTGTAACACATTGGTGCAGATTCTCTATGATGGCAGAAACAATCCCATTTGCAGTGTTTTGACCGTGTTGTGTGTTTGTTCTTGCAGGGTTTTGTCAGTAAACTGGACGAGTTCATCTGCTGGCTGAGAGACGCTCTAGAAACCACAGAAAACTGGACGCCGCCCAGAGCCGATATCGACAGCCTCAGACTCTACCTGGAAACTCACCTTGTAAGTAAATGTCCATGCGTCGATATCCTTCAGTGTGCGAAAACAGAGGGGAACAAATGAACACATGGCCAGAAAGGATTCAACACTGTGATGATCATGCACGCTCTTATGCTACTTGAAATTCATCCCACAATGTTTGATGTTGTTGCTTGTTTTTGCTCAAATGTTCGTCGTGTCTCTCAGTTGTTGTTTTATTTAAAAATCAGCTCGCCTCAGATGTTTGTTCTAGTTTTGTATTGGAGGAATTCAAATGGGCACAAATGAGGGATTTGATAACACAAAAGTTTTAGAGAATGATTGTAGACATCACCTTAGATCATTTGCTCCACAAATTTATTAACATGATACATTTATGTGCCTTTACATTTGAAAGAATGTGAGAGTGTTTGTATGTTTTCCAGTTATGGGTTGCAGCCGGAAGGGCATTTGCTGTGTAAAGCATATGCTGGATAAGTTGGCAGTTCATTCCGCTGTGGCGACCCTGATTAATAAAGGGACTAAGTCAAAGGAAATTTATTATATTATATTATATTGTATTATATTATATTATATTATATTATATTATATTATATTATATTATATTATATTATATTAAATTATATAAATTATACTATATAATATTAAATTATATTATATTTATTATTATATTATATTAAAATAAATTATATGAATTATATTATATTATATTATATTTATTATATTATATTAAATTAAACTATATAAATTATATAATATTATATTATATTAAATTATATTATTTTTTATCATATTATGATATTATATTATATTTAATTATATAAATTATATTTTATTTTATTTTATATATTGTATTATATGATGTTATATTATATTCTCTATTATAATAATAAGTTATGTATTATTATATTCTAAATTATATTATATTGTTTTAAATTAAATAAGATTATTATATCTTTCGGAAATCTGATATATGACCATGTATGAACATTTGTATTTGGGCTGCACGATAATGAAAAAAATGTGACATTATGATATTTTTTATCTCTGCAATAAATATAATATTTTTTCTATATAATTTCACCAGATGACTTAAATAACTATTTTTGCAAAGACTTTAGTTTGACTGAGATGATTTTATAGGGGAGTGAAACATAAATATATTTTTATGTAATTAATTAAATACACATGATAAAAAAAAAAAACATACAGTCATAAAACAAAACAAAAAAACGTAATTATGGAACAACAATACAGTCATAAATAAACACACTGGAGCAAATATCATAATTAACTTTCACTCTATTATGCTTAAATTCTACATATTCTCCACAAATCTCATTTGTTTTGACCTTTTTTTCTTGTTCATCTAATCCCAACTCAACATTGCATATCTTGTGATGTGACTTTTGCAAGACTTTTCCAACACACATTGCAAATATCGATGCTCAATCGATATATTATGCAGCCCTAATTTATATGAAATTATAGCTTGTATAAAAGTAATACAGGTAATATGTTGGTGCATTTGAACAAAACTGATTCATTAAACATATATATTTATTAAAATATTTTAATCACTGAACATCTTTAGAAATTGATTTTTTTTTTTCATGCAAAATATTGCAAAAAAACTGTTATTAAATTTTAACATAAATTTAGTTTTTGTTGTTTCTCTTGATTTTAGTTTTTTTATTTTCATTTTATATTTTTTAAAAGATTTGAATATTTTGTTTTTTTATATTTAACATTTATTTAATATTATATTTAATATATTATTTAAATATTTTTAGTTAGATTAGCTCCAAATTTGGCTTTAGCACTGACTAATCTAATGTATATGAATACATATAGCAAACAGTATTTATATTATTATAGTATAGCCATTCTAATATTGTAAATAGACAATATGAATTTAAATGAGAGATTTGTGAGGGGTGAACTCGTAAATGCTTAGCACTGTACATATTTGTATTTGTAAAAAATGTAATCGGCTATTTTTGCAATATTTTTAATTGCATCTATGACATATTTTATTTATGGGTAATCCAAACTTGAACTTTATGTCATATTATATTATATTATATTATATTATATTATATTATATTATATTATATTATATTATATTATATTATATTATATTATATTATATTATATTATTTTATGTTATTTTATGTTATGTTATGTTATATTATATTATGTTGTATTTTATTATATTATATTATATTATATTATTGTTTTTTATATTATATTATATTATATTATATTATATTATATTATATTATATTATATTATATTATATTATATTATATTATGTTGTATTATATTATATTATATTATATTATATTATATTATATTATATTATATTATATTATATTATATTATATTATGTGGAAATCTGGTAAATGACAATGTATAAACATTTATATGAAATTATAGCTTGTATGTTTGAACATATATGTACAGTGCTCAGCATAAATGAGTGCACCCCATTTTGAAAATGAATATTTTTATCCATTTCTTAATGAATATAGGTCATATATATTGGTGCATTTGAACAAAACGAATTTATTAAACAAATACATTCATTAAAATAAAATTTTAGTCATCGACAATCTTTAGAAATAGAAAGATAATACATTTAAATGCATGCAAAATATTGCTAAATTTTGAACTACTAAATTTTACAATTTTTTTTACATTTTTTGTTTCTATTGATTTCTTTTCTTTAAAAAAATTATTTAATATTTTTGATTATTATTATTTTTATTTTTATGTTATATTCAATATCAATTTAATATTATATTGAATATATTATTTTAATATCTTTAGTTAGATTAGCTCAAAATTTGGCTTATGTACCGACTAATCTAATGTATATAAATAAATATATTATAGTAAACATAGTATTTATAGTAATATAGTACTAATAGTACTACAGTACTAACTAATATAATATTGTAAAGCATCCTATATAGAACAATATTTTATTTTATTTTATTTTATTTTATTCATTTTGGCTCCAATAGTTGAGATCTCTTAAGCTTAAAAAAAAATAATAATAGTTGTTCCTTCTTCTGGAGAGACCAGAGATCAGAGCAAACGTCTCCTTAAATCTAATGACTCTCAAGGAGGAGCAGTTGAGATATTATGACCAGCGAGTCTTTCCTTGCGGGATCACGAAGCGTCTGAGAGAAGCGTTAGCGCGTTTGTTTATCCATCTGTCCGTGCGAGCAGCCGTCTGTATACCGCGGGAAAGAAAATCACATTGTGTTTTATAGTGAGGAGCTTCAGTCATTTTTATTGATTTGGAGAGCAGGGTCACACACACTCGCTGTCTCTCATCCAGCGCTCAGGCTCTCAGGATGTGCTCGCAGGTTTAATGTCTGGGCATTAAGTCCAGCTGGCAGGTGGGAGAGAGTGTGTGTGTGTGTTTGTGTCCGTCAGTGTTCATATGTGTGTGTGGATCTTTCCGGTACCCACAGGAGAGCCGTAAGGAGGAGGTTGGCTGTTGCAGGGTAGGAAGAGAAGGAAAAGAGAGAGAAAAGGAGTGGGCTTTCTTTATAAGGCATTGAGAGATTGTGAAATGAAACAGCTATTGATTGCACTGGGTGGCGGATCCAGGTCTCTGAATCACATTAACGACACGCGCACACACACACACACACACACACACACACACACACACACACATACACATACACATCGGCCTCCAAATGAGACAGAGAAACAAGGGCCTCCAGTCACACAGATAGTGAGTTGTGCTCCTGCTTTCCAACATGCACACACACACACACACACACACACACACACACACACACACACATTAAAGCCATTCTTTATGTGTCCGATAGTACATAAAGCACTGAGTTCAATTGTGTGGCGTCCTCTGATAGGTTTGAACTGGAAGGACAGTGTGTAAAAGGGTGATTAAAGACTGTTTAAAGAAGTTTTGTGGATTTTTTGAGGTGCATTTGCCTAATGGTAGTAGTCTATGGCATTTTAGAGGTAATTATTGTGGTTGTATATTCATACTTTTAAAAATTTTTTTGGTGTTTAGGTTGAAGTATTATATTATATTATATTATATTATATTATATTATATTATATTATATTATATTATATTATATTATATTATATTATATTAATTATGTCATGTCATGTTATATTATATTATATTATATTATATTATATTATATTATATTATATTAATTATGTCATGTTATATTATATTATATTATATTATATTATATTATATTATATTATATTATATTATATTATATTATAATATATTACATTATATTATATTATATTATGTTATATTATATTAATTATGTCATGTTATATTATATTATAT